>NC_056707.1:2819372-2826299 GCF_018831695.1 Puntigrus tetrazona
GTGACTGACCAGGTGAGATGATGTAGAAGAAGTTCTTGAACTCATCCATCCAGACCTCCGCCAGCCGTCTGTTGTTTTTATTGATGATCTGCCCAGTTCCACCGGGGAACGTGTACGGCGTGGCTTTACGGAACACGTGACCGACGTGAGAGCACGTGACGATCTCAAGCGTCCCCCCACATTGCCAAATCTGATAAACAAGGACAAACATTACTTCTCAGAGTAAGAATACATTTCCAGTAACTTTACACACACTATATATGCACGAGTGGAATTGCGGTGGCTGAATATTATAACATCAGCGGCGAGACTGACCCTAAACGAGATCTCCAGGTTCTCTCCTCCCCAAATGTCCATGCCTGCATCGTACGTGCCAATCTCCTGAAAATAATCTCTGTCTATAGAGAAGAGACCACCTGCCATAGTGGGGGTCCTGACAGACGATGCAAAAACAGAAAGGAAAAAAAAACACAGTTTAATTGCAAAACAGGCCTTCAGGGGAATGATCATATCTTATTAAAGCAGCTCTTCCTCTCCTATTGACTCTGTTACAAACAAGCACGTTTCGTGTCACTCAGGGGAATGAGATCTTCAGTAGAAATGACATGTTTACATGTGCCTATTTTGGCAACAACATATCCTTCTTTAAATATCTTTTTGCTCGTGTTCGTCCATTTCCCTCAGCAGGCGCTCTCTGTTCTTTCCTGTTTTCCTTCCATCCATCCCCTGCAGCACGTCTTATTCACAGTCATGTTTTCCTCAAGTAAGAACCTGTTGTTGTTATGCTCTCAAGTTGTTTTCATGCAGAGAACCAGGCTCTGAAGTAAAAAAGGAGACGAAGTAAACGAGGGGTCGTGAGGGGAAAAATACAAAAACACAGAGCGGAGTGGCGTCAGAGCGTTCTGATAAAAAAAACAACGTGCAGCTCTGAAAAACAGGATCTGTGAAGAAATCAAGCAGTGGAAGGCTAAGAGCTACTCTGTTCTTGTAGTTATGAGGTGAGCAGGTAAACACACTCTCCTCTCGGCAAAGTGCCGGTGTGGATTAAAACTCCCCTCGTCTTTGTGTTAACACCGACGTTTAGCTGCAGGGCTGGAGAAACGGTTTTATATTCCGCAGCTTTAAGTTGCCTGTGAAATACCTTTTTAAAAAGGCAAAAAATAAATAAATGTTGAATTTACATTGCCTACTGTTCAACACACATACTCTGCGATTCATTGTGACGTGGCGCATCTGAAAAAAAAGCTGTGTTCGAAACGGAACACTAATGTGCTGTACACAGTCGCTATTGATCTGCTTAGTTCAAAAATGTGGAAACAATATGTCAAAATAAAGATTTACCACATTGGTTAGTTCATTAACTAACTAATAAGATTAATAACAGTACAACAATACATTTATAACAGTAGTCCTACATTGCTCACCAAGGCTGAATTTATTTGATCAAAAATACAGTTAAAAAAAACTGTTAGCATTACTATTAGTTTAATACACAAATGTTCCATTCTCTGTATTATAAAATGTAATTTATTCTTGTGAAATATTTATTAAATATGTGCTGCTTAAACAGATTGTTCACCCAAAACTGAAAATTCTGTCATTAATTACTCCTGTTGTTCTCAACCTGTAAGATTTTCATGTTCGGAAATCTAAGAGCTTTCTCATCCAGTATACACAGCAACGCAACTGCTTTATGGTACTCATGTGAAAGCATGTCAAAGACTGACACAGAAGAGAAGTAGCTCTTGAATAAAGATGTTATTTTAGTTTTCTTCATGCAAAAAATAAGTATTCTCCTAGCTTCATTACATTAATGTGATAGTTCCTTTGCGGTCTATGCAGGGTCAGAAAGCTCTTGGATTTCATCAAAAATATCATTGTGTTCTGAAGATGAGCAAAGGTCTTACAGGTTTGGAACGACGTACGCTTAAGTAATGACAGTATTTTCAGTTTTGAGTGAACTATGCCTTTTTTAAGCTTGTATGATGAACAAATATGCTTTTATTTGAAAAGCATTTTTTGTAACAATAGAAATGTCTTTGTCTTTATTTTCCCATTTGTTTTGAGGAAACCCTAAAATCCTAAACGTTTGGAATGACACCAGGGTGAGTAAACAGAACTTTCATTTTTAGGTGAGCTGTCCTTTTAAGACAAGTTAAGTTGTTTAGTACCGGTAAGTTTTATCACAGCTATTTAATTCTGATTCACTCATCTAACTGAATGATACACATTTGAGTTTGTTACCTGACAGGCAGCGTTCTGTCTCCTTTTCTGCGATCCATCTCTCTCTGTGGTACCGGATACCAGCGGAAGTTCAGCTTCCAGTTGAAGCCACCATATGTCATATCAGAGCCTGCCATGTACTCAAACGTGTCATCGCTGATCACGTCAATGATGGGACACACCACGGTTTTCCTGTGAAACACACGCACACAAGTGATATTAGCAATACGCTGCTTTGACCTCATCTACCTGAAAGAATGAGTTTTATCCGCCACAGAACATCTCTCAAACAGATGCAGACACAAATCAGAAGGGACGTCTCTCTAAACTTGTGTCATCAATCAACTCCAAGCAGCCCACTGTGATGCTAACCCAGGCGATGAGGATGGATTGCGCACACTCTCACACACACACACACACACACAGGCACCGCAGGCATACTTTCTTTTCCTAAATTCAGCAGACTGAAGCTTCATCTGCTAATGATGCCCCAACAGGCCGCCCGAGGCAAGACAACACAGAGAATCAGCATGTGTATGTGAGCATGTGCGCATGTTTAGAAGAGGGGAGAAACACTCTGCATATATCTTCAAAGAATCAAAATCAGATGAAAGTTAGTTCATGTTTCTATACCCTACAAGTCCTCCATTTCAGACACAAATGCAGCCTAAGGTGAAACCCAACTACAAAAATGTAATAAAGGCCTGAGAAAAAAAGAAAAACTCTAAAAGCTATTGATCGCTCCGCTCACTGCAAACCAACATGCCAAAAGGGCGGAAAAGAAAGTGTGTGCGAAAATGACTGGTTTGTTTTTATGTTCCACCACAAATTGCAGAAATGAAATGAAAGGCATGTGCTGGGTGTAACATTTTTTTTGTGTTTGTGACCGCATATATATCTGAGCCATAAACCCACTAGCGGAATGCTATTTCCCAACTAGACAACTAACAGTAATTCAGAAGAGGGGAAAAAATTATAATCTTGCGACATCACATATAAATACCTCACACTCTACATTTGTAAGTGAGTGACATATTAGTCAGAGTCTATTATATCTTTGAACATGCACACTCAGTTTTGAGGAGACGCCAGACTGAAGAACATCACATCTGGTTAGTGTACTATTGGTGCAGACCAAAACACACCCACCCACACAGATATGATGTTATCCACTGTCACTGTGTTTCTATGTGTCTATGGAGATTTATCCTCTAAATTAAAAATGCATACCAGTCCCTCCAGCTTTTTTTGTGATACCTCGATTGCTGAATACAATGCGAAATAAACAAAATGTCCACCCTTTAACCGCAAAAAAACATTACAAAACATGTAACATTAAATTAAAAACATCTAACTGAACTATCTCTAATTTAAATTTGCAATGCATTATGTGTATCCGTCTTGCAGCGCTTTGATGTCATACACTGATTAATCGCTGCAGCGCTGCTTCAAGTCGAACACACCTATTATTTTACCCTGCGTAATTTACATGATCATTTTGTACAGTTTATTCACAAAAATAGATGCCACGTACTATTATATCACATATCCAGTGTATCCAGCAGCGCATACTAGGGTAGAAAAGTCAGCTTTGGACCCTAGGGTTACAATGTTGAAAGTACTTACTTGTCGATTTTGATGCGAGCGAGCAGAGGCTCCAGCCAGCCGGTGGTGCATTCACAGTGGGCATCCAGGAAGGTAATCACCTGACCTGTGGAGATGGACGCCCCCTTCAACCGAGCGCGAATCAGGCCCGAGCGCTGCTCCATCCGTACCACCCTGACAGGAACCTCCAGCTTCCGCACATACTGCTCCAACTGCCTCTTCAAGAAGTCTACACACAAACAAAGATAACAAACAATTATACACATATACATAGATTACCTACATCAAAATCACATCTTCGCTCAATATCCATCAGTGGATGTTTAGCGAAGCGAAACCTCTCTAGCTGCAAACCACATGCATATATAGCCATTGAACTGAAGATTTGGGTGGAGCATATAATAATTAGGAGAACATTTATAACTGATTACCTCTCTCCAACTGCATGAACATTTTTCAACAGTCTACCAATGCCTCCAGAAAAATGATAGTTTATTTTGCCGTTAAAATGTTATTTTTTCATGTGGCTGGCAACAACACTTTGTTTTTTCATGCTGAATTGAAATATAATGATTATTGCCCAAAAAGGTGTGCGAGAGGGCATGTTTTGTTTTTTTTGGACTACGGGAAACCTTTCTATAATAATTTCCCCTCACTTCAATCATTAATCAAGTATAGCTCTACATCAGCATCTGCTGTGGGCGGTTCGGTTCATGCTGCCAATGACTCCAACGCTTTAACACAGCTCATGTGGAACAACATCCTCAGCTTCAGCAGCAACCTTTAAATACGGATCTAAAGTTACTGTGGTGGGATACCAGCCCTGTCTGTTTTGATCCAATAAGCCAGTTCAAAGCCACTGAATGGCCTGACATGATTATTCAGAAACACAAAGGCCAGGCTGAAACTGTGAAACACTATAGAAATACGCCTGTGAAACGTCAAAATTCATTTACAATTACATTTATGGTTAAGATGTATTTTGTACGTCACTGGTTTTTATCCTATTTGACTCAAAGGCCTCCTGTTGTCCAACACGATTTTCAGAGCCATTAACATCCTGCTGATTTGAAACAACATGCAAGAGTAGAATGACAGGATTTTCATGTTAGTGTTAGAGATTATTTTAACAAAATCAACAAATAAAATCTGTAAACTGGTCCAAATCTGTCCAAAAAAAAAAAATCTATGTATGGCAAACACGCACCCACAGATTCAATCACAAGCCTTTAAGAGATCTGACGGCAGGACACGTCTGTGCAATACAGTCTCAGGGAGGGTTTATCTGATCTCTCATGCTTTATTTGAGGTGTGATATGTGGAAAAGAACACTCTGAACTATAAAGACAGCAGGAGCAGCAGGGATTTCTCATGCCGACGACCCCCCTAAAACACTCCAGAAACAGAAAGCCAGATTCACATTCAGTCAGGAAACAAAACCTTCATTTTCTTCATGTGTCTTATTAACTTCTTCACAATTCCAGACAACCTGACATCCATCCTGCAATATTTCCCACTTTAAGGTGAAAATATGTCACTTTATGCAAATTAAATGCATCGGAAACTCCATTACATGTTGTATAAAAGAAGTCAAATGGATGCTCCACTCATCACTCTCTGCATCCACGTGAGCAAATCTATGCACACGTAAATCAATATCCTGCCTTATTCCTCTAGTCGTTTAAGTGGAAATAGAGAGGAGGAAGAGAGAGTGGGCGGAAAGAGAGGGAAGGAGAACGAGAGAGGACATCATTAGAGGACAAAATTGAGCGGCAGGAAGATGAGAGGAAGAATTTGGGTCTTTATCTCTCCACAGGAGAAGCAGATTAGCACAGATGAGGGAGGAGGGGGGCTGGCAGCTATTCTTATGCAGGACGTGACCTGCGCAGTCAATCTATTACCGACTGAACTGGTGCATGTGTGCGTGTGCGTGACAGAGTGAGAAAAGAAGACATCGATGTGTCTTTTTTGAAACTGTCAAAAAATGTTGCAGTGGTTAGACAGGAGTGTGTGTTTGTGTGTGTGCACCACATGCTTCAAATGAAGCTTCAAAGCACTCTTGGATGAACAATCTGTCAAAGTCTCTGCAGTCTCTCACCTACAGACTAAATTCTGATGTGGCTACGTTACAGTTACTCCATCTGCGCTTTTTCTGTAATGACGGGACTAGTGTTGGTTTTATGCTGAGGTAATAATGCTTTCAATGTCCTACCTCTAATCTTAAAGGCACAGTTCACCCAATAATGAACAGTGTGTCATGCCCACTGTCCTGTTGTTGCAAACCTGTTTGACTTTCTTTCTTCTGTGAAATACGCAATAAGATATTTTGATAAATGTCTCAATGTGCCAATACAGTAAAAAGTCAGTAGTACAGCCATATATGAAATCACTTTCAACCCATGCTGCTTTCTGTTGATAAACATTACAAATTTGACTTGAAGCTGATGCAAAATCAAAATTCCTGACTGCACAGATTACAACCAAAATGACTTGATTCTGACCATGAACAATTTGACGAACAATGATAAATGTGACATTTACAGTTTTTCAAAATATTTTAGGGTGAGTAAGTAATGATATCATTCTTTGCATATATTTTATTAAGCTGTCTTGTGAGGATGCTTGGGTGGTCCTCACAGAAGAAGTGATTTTAAGTTTTATCACCATTGTATGGATATTGTGTAGGCAAAACCTAACACACACACACACACACACAAGCACACTAAACATACACATAGTCTACTGAGAATACAAACACACATGCAGCACAGTAACAAAATCACATTGCCAAAACAATACTGGTGCGTAAACAAGACCCAATAGTAGAGTACTCAACTTCCTGCAGTCGACAACACAAATGCAATATGAACTAACATGTGTACAATAATAGTACAAGAAATGGTATAAAGCACAAACACACCTATGAATTGGCTAATGAAGAATAGATTTAACTTTACTATTTACCTTCCATTACAAACCATATATCTGATAAGGGAGAACGTAAAAAATACAAAAAGAAACCATGAGAGAAAAAGAGAATCAATCGAGTGGAAAAAAACAAAAGACCAAGAGAGAAAAGGGGATAACGTTTTTTTTTTT
>NC_056707.1:2826399-2828868 GCF_018831695.1 Puntigrus tetrazona
CTCTATACTGTGATCTTCACGAGACCCTGACTTTTAACATGAGTGTATATGTGAGTGTGTGAGCTAATAATAATATAATTCCAGGTATGCATTGATTACACCTACTAATACACTAATCTCATAATCTAGCCAAATTACAGGTTAGTGCAGCAGATAACGACAAGGACACCAGAGCTGCAAACCCACACAGCAGCAGACACACAATAGAGCTAGTCTGAGACGTCGGGCTGAACATACACACACTCTCTCTCTCTCTGTATAAATCTGTCTTAAACACGCTCGCTTTCCAGTGCGTAAATCACATTTCATCACTGACGTTAATACGCAACAAGGTCACCGGCCATCTTTTTCCTCCAGATGTGTTCTGTTCCCTTCCACTGCACACAAACACGTACTATACACACAGTGAAAGCAGGGCTGACATGATACAGGCATTTTCAAAGAGTGGAAACAAAACCATGTCATTATCTCTGGAGAGCTGCAGTACAATGTCCTCATCTTAACGTAGAGATCAGTGTGAGAGCATTCATTCGTGAATGCAAGAGATTTCTGTACCATCATCCCCCCTCTCAACTTTCTGCACCACGTACATCTTGTCAAAATGACAGGTGTGTTACTGATCCGAGTAGAAAATTCATTCAAGATTCATAATCAAAGTGTCACAAATGTATCTTCCGGTAGTCTGCTTAAACCAAGATAGCCCCTCTCTCTTAAAATAAACCCCAGTTTTACATTCAGATCTGCCTCCATCCAATCAAAAGCTATTTCAATCTAATGTACATCACAAAATAGNTTTCGAGTGGCTTTGACAACCTTTTAGACTGTTTTTCGGATTGCCCACAGAAACAAAAATGTACAGAAGAATGCTGAGCTGCTCCTTTCCATACAACTTCATACAATACAAGGTTTGTTATATATCATATATACCATACTGACTACTATTTTTTTGTCATTTGAAGCCTCATTAACTATTACTGTATAGAAAAGAGCAGTATGAAAGTTCTTCAAAATATCTAATTTTGTGTTTCACACAAAACACACAGTTAACAAACATGAATTTTTTTTAATGAACTGTAACTTTAACTAATGCATGTTTTCCTTAAATTGTGGCAATTTTGAAAGACCTCTATTTGTTTTATACTGGAAAATTAATGTTTCCTATCCCCTAGTCCTAAACTAATGGGGTAGTTCACGCAAAAAGTAAAATTATTCACCCTGAAGCCATCCTAGGTTTTTATGATTTTCTTCTTTCGGACGAACACAGCTGGAGTTATTACTTAAAAATTGCGTGGCTTTTCCAAGATTTATAATAGAAGGTGAATGGGAATCAAGATTTTGAATTCCAAAAAAGGGCATCCATGCATCATAAAAAGTACTCGTGTACACATGGCTCTGAGGGTTAATAAAGGCCTATAGAAGTGAAGAGTTTTGTTTGTATGAGAAAAACTAACTAACAGACTAAATTGTTGGCACGTACACAAGATAGAGGCATTCTAGCAGATGACATCTCTTTAAGACATGTTTCCAAAGCTCTAAAGCTATTAAACTTATGACCCTTGGTTCTCCGCATTGTAGGAGAATTCCGGTTTTATTACCCTTGTGGAAACATTTGGTCCTCAAAACATTGGCAAAATGTAGCGTGCGCACACTCACCTCTCTCACTGGCGTCATCCACCAGCACGATTTCCTCCAGCAGGTGTCTCGGTGACCTGTCCATCACGCTGTGGACCGTTCGGAGCAGAGTGGTCCACGCTTCATTATGAAACACAATCACCACACTGGTGCGTGGGAGATCGTCTGGATACACCTTCGTTTTACACCTGCAAAATATNAAAAAAAAGCTGCATTCTTCTAAACTCTCCTCCCTCCTAAGCACACAAATGAAGAGACCGCACAGGGTCTGAAGAGCTGCAGAGAGCTCGGTTTGAGATGAGAGGAGATTAGCACTTATCAGAAACGCACAGGCCGTTATGGAGAAACGGTGAGTGGAGAGCTGCTGGAGAGACTGCGAATGCATTTCATTTAGCGCGAGGAGCTCTGAAAACAGACGACACTGGAAGAAATGATGACAGAGAATCTGAATGAACGCTTGCGACTTTGGCAGGTTTTGTCGCACCTTATGGTAAGGTGCAATATTCTGTGTGAATTAGTTAACAATCAGCATTAACCAACAAAAACAAGATTCATTATTACTGTTATTAGCATTTTCTTCATTTTCGTCTTTATCTCCAGCTCAAACCTCTTAAAAAGTGTTGTGGTTAGGTGATCTAAAAATATCTGTCTGAATATAACAGAAGCTTAAAGGAATGTTGAACGCTTTCATAAAATGAAAATAAATGAGCCCCACTGATGTTAATGATGGCAATGTGATTGGTTCCTCTGTGTTATAAACTATTGTGACACGCCAAATTAGAATATGAGCATGAGTTTCACAAACAGAACAGATAACATATTCAGTTTTGGGGGGGT
>NC_056707.1:2828888-2830218 GCF_018831695.1 Puntigrus tetrazona
ATGTTTTTGTATATTAGCATAAAATGCATATTAGCATTTCTGCCTCATTTCTTATTACATATTAGCATAAAAACAGAAACTGCGTTCGCTCACAAAATTTCCACATTTCCCAAAGAAAAGTGCATTTGTGCTCCTAAGAAACTTTGCAATCTTTTAAAAACTTTTGTGTTCGCATGAAAAACCTCTAAGTTCCTCAAAGAAGCTTTGAATTTGTTTACAAAATGTTTGTAATGAAAAGTTTCTCGGGAGAATGCAAAATGATTCACTTTTCTTTCTCATCATCATGTCCATTTAACACAATAGAGCAATTTTAGCTGATTTAATTGATATTTAGCTGATATTTACATATATAATTTACTGTTATTTTATAATTCTGTTAAATTTTTTATGTGCTAACATTACTTGTTTACTCCACCTACAGTACTGTTTATTGTTACTTCATTTTTCTTCACTGCAGCCAGTATTTCTGGAAAGGCTCTGGCAATAAGATTGTTTTTAAACATACTATGAAATTAACTGGACTCAAATTCCAATAACAGTTTCCATAAAAATTTCATTCCTCGACTTCCTCATTGGTTTACATTTAAATCAGTCATTCAGAGCACTGGCTCTGATTGGTCATTTGAGAATCTGTGGGCAGGTTATTTGTTGATTATGTAACTGCAGGTCACTGTGCCAGTCTATGCTATGGTAGGAAGAGGAAAGCCAGTGTTTGTTGTATATGGAGAGCGAAAAAGGGGGCCACACACTTCCACTTCCTGCCTCATTTCCTGTTTGTCCTAACACAGCTGGGGGATTTTGGCCTGCGATCACCCAAAAAGAAAAAAAATCTATCACAAAACCACATTCAGCAGCAAACACAACTCCGACGATTAATAGCGTACACAAAAACAATAACACTAAAACATTTAAAGAGAGACGAGAGAAACAAAACACCTTCCAACCTGCTTGCCATCACACACACGATTAATTAAATGAAGGTGAGGGGTTGTAGCCCATCATGTCCCTTCACTGCAGTAACACAGACCCTCCTGGCCCCTATCTTTCTTAAACTCATCATCTGGAAGCGCACAGACTGCTCTTTTTAAATTCATTAACCTGATGTCGACTCTCAGGACCCCAGACAATGGTTTAATTTGCAGCCGAGGCGTCCCATTGGTCAGCCTTGCTACCTGCTTGATTAAAATGAAGCACAGATTTCGTTCTTGTTCCTTGGTGTCTGTTCCCCTAGATTTTCTGTCTGTCTATAAAAATCAATTTTGTAAAGCAGGGAGATCATGCATCCCTTCCCTCCAATCAGCACAGACACCATCAAAGTGTGGGTGAGTTG
>NC_056707.1:2830225-2835776 GCF_018831695.1 Puntigrus tetrazona
TGTGTGTGTGTGTGTGTGTGTGTGTAAGAGCAAAGGCTAAATCAGCCTAAAATAGCTGTGACAATGTGGAAACGAACGGCTGATCAAAAGATGGAAGGAATCAAAGATGAAACACGCACACACACACACACACACGTGCTCACACAAACCCTCAGAGACACCAGAGACGCACACAATCACATTTCTCAGGCCCTAGGAATAATTGGATATATTTGGTGCAATCAGAGAGAGACAAAAACAGCCGTAGGTCGGTAGAACTCTTCCATCACTCTCACACACACACACACACACACATACGCACATTATTATACTGGATTTTTTTCGTCAGACTCCTAAGGCCAAATCTTGCTTAACTTCAGCACAGATAGAGAAAGAGAGAAAGAGAGATGCAGTGGAAGACGAACGTAAGCTGCAGTTATTCGGTCATTTACAGGACATCCTACTAGATTGAGTTAGTTCAATGATGCAGCTCCCTGCAATTTTACACACATTTTAAGATGTGTGTGTGTATTAGGGAGGAGTAATTGAGGACAGCCTTTCTCTTTTACTTTTGCTCTCCCTCTAAAGCAGAGATAACAGCCAGAGGACACACAGGATCAGTTAGTCATCAGTTCTTAAAGTCACCGTAATCTCAAACACACACATGCTATATCCAAATCTCTCTGACCAGCGCTTTCATCATATCAAAGAACAGAATCAAAACAGAAAATTAAAATACAAAAACAACCAGCTGGTGTCACGGCTGGTTCTTAATCCAAAACATATTTGCTCAAACCATTATGTACTTCATTCACCAAAGAATCCTGAAAGAAAGATAAATACATTTGAGCAGTTTTCACACTGACATTAATAATAAATGTTAATTTAGCATATTACAGTAACATGATTTCTGAGGGATAATGTTAATCTGAAATGTTGGATTTATGATTAGAATTCTGCTTTCGAAATATTAAATGATTTAAAATAAAAATTTAGCTATTTCAATTGAACTTATATTTTACAATACATCTTTTCTTACTGTATAAAAAATAGAATCTTGGCAAGCATAAGAGTCTTCTTTTAAAAAGTTAGTTTTTTAACTTAATTTGAATCATTTATTATAAAACAAATACATTATTTATTTACTCTGTTGTGTCAGTTATTGTTTTCTCATGCTTTTAAAAGACATGCCTCTCATAATTCAGAAACCATGCCAATAAAAACTACCTGAAAGAAAGTAAAATAGACATATAAAAACAAAGACTGTCAAACTGTAAAGGAAATATTGTTACTTTACCAGAGTACAGCTCTCAGCATCAAACACACACACACACACACACACACACACACACACACACACGCACGCACGCACACACGCGCACACACATACAGAGTTCCCTCCCAGACAGCAGGAATGCAGTGAAGGAGAAAAGGTCAGTATTGTTCCCAGCTGTGAGCTGTTCTCTCTATGCGACACACAACTATAAAAACAGCGTGTGTTGGCGTGGTTGTGTAAATCTATGCTGACTGTGAGTTTACAGTCTTGACCATATGCTTTAAACGGTTCTGCACAACTTTATAATTACAAAAATACAAGCCAAAAACGTTTTGCTCGCCACACAGGGGAGGCAAACAGAAAAACTCACACAGAGACAAAAGGAAACAAGCAATGCATAATTTAGCTGACGAATCGCAGTGATTATGTTAATCGCATTGTTAAACAGTGCACCGAGCAGCCAATCAGGTCATCAAACTCGCTTTTGAACAGCTTACCATGTTATGAAGGTCAATACAACAACAAGTCTTGTTAAGGGAATCATATTATGCAGCAGAAATGTTCAATTAATGCTCTACACTTGTGGACAACAGTAGCACTTTCCAAAACTAAAAGTACTTGTCAAAATAGGGTCAAATGGGGTCGAATATTTCTAGAAAAAAAGATATAAAGATTTTTCATCAGTTCAGGAAAAGTGGATATAAATATTAAGTTGGGATAAACTGTTGAATCAGTTGACTATAGCTGCATTCTTATTTTCTAAATAAGTATCACCGTCTCACTGCCGTTTCTGCGTTACTGTTGTCATCTGTCATAGAGGGAGAGAGAAGTAATGTGTACGTAGTGAAAAGAGTTGAAAAGGAGCGCGTCTGGAGCTAGTTAAAAGTATTAGAAGAGACAGCAGCCAAACATCATTACCAGAAACAACGCTGAGCACTTGCGATGTGTGCAGTGCTGTTGTTTTGACATATTGTTTAATGTAACTGTTAAAACAGTAATGTGGCAACTGTTATTTTGTCCAACTGTAACCAGACCAGATCAAACTTATACTAAAAAGGGTCATTTACACATATCTATAGTCTGCTTGTCTCTCCACGGAAGAGAGGGGCGGGGTCAGCAGAGCTCATTAACATTTAAAGCAACATGGACTAGAATGGCTTGATGAAAACAGAGCTGATTTTTAAAGTGTAAACAGTTTGTTAACAAATTTTAACCAAAGTTTGTTACAGACTTTCCATTAAGACCCTAAAGAAGTGTAAATGGTCATCTGATGACCCTTTTAAAAATGATAAATCATTATTCATATTGTAAATTGACTTTGTATTTATATTTTTTCCATTTTCCTTTTAGTTTTCATTTTTAATTTGTATATAGTTTTTTTGTACCCCGTCTTAGCTTTCTTATTGATAGTTATGTTGTTCTTATTAGTACGTCAAGTCAAATGAAATGAAAATGAGAAATGTTGCCTTGGCAGCTAACTGAAATAAAATATGTTTGCTTTACTTGATATGGAATAAATATGTTTTAAGATCATTTTAGTTAATTATAATTGCATACAATTTACTTACATAATTACATGCAAGGAAACCTAAGGTGCCAAACCTTAATTTTAACCCTAGTACAAGAAGGTAATTAATATTATTCAGAAACGAAATGTATTACGTTCGTTAATTACACTGTAACAAGGACACAAAAGTGGGGCTAAATTATATCTACTCAGTACATCAGATGTTTTCCATGTCTGATTTCTGAATGCCAGATTCACTGACAAAATGTGAAAAAACGCAACTGTCAAACTTCAAAAAATCAACAAGATTTCAGTTTCCTGTTTTGCCAAGGTTTCAAGGATCATCTAGATAACACAATATTGGGACAGTTCACACAGAGGTGTGTCTGGGAAGAAACAGACACAACCAGGCTCAAATACATAAAGATGCTTGCTCACACACACACACACACACACACTTGCTTGCTTTCCCCTTTGGCAGATACATTTTCAGTAGCTTTCATCTCCACTTTCCTTTTTTTTCTCGCCTAGTTATTCCACTTCCTTCCTTCCGTAGAGATTGAGATATCTTACTTTGATATCAGATCTCTCTCTCTCCAGCTCTCGCTCGTCCTCCTTTGATATGTAATTTAGAGAAACAGAATAATGTATTCCATTTTACTCCATTCAGAGCAGCAAAACAGTAATTTAGTACACATCACACACAGCACTTAGGCGCTATGAGCGTGCGTATGTGTGTAAGACAAGAGAGGAAGCGGAAGGTCAGGCAAAACAGAGAGGTAACTGGGAAAAGGTTTATCTGCTGATGCACAGTAAAGCATAATGACATGTTTGAAGAGCGTTGCTAAGATACTGTCAAATCAGTCCAATCAGAATCTGATCCTCCTTCCAGACGAAAACGATCCTTAAAGCTGAAGTGCCTTAGTTTTTCCTTCCCTAGCTTATATGCGCAGAGACAATGAGAAGTAAATCAACAATCGTCTGTGAATCATTTTATCAGAACACACAGCTAACTTTCAGTGTCCGGCATTACAGAAATTAAGTTTTTTTTAGGTTTAGATTAGTTTTCTCCGCAAAGTCTGCTGCATACTTTGAAAGAAATTACGTATAGAGTAGACATACTTATGGCAAACTGATTTTGAGTGCGTGTTATTTTCTATAAACATTCAGCGGACACCAGAACAGCCCGAATCCTTCGTGACATGGATTTAACAAGACGCCGGAAACCTTCCTGGCGCATGTCGACATGATCGCATCACGCAGATTTGCTGCAGATTTGTCGGTTTGTGTGAGGAGAATGAAAGAGGGAGACCGAGTGATGAGAAGATGGATCCTTCTTTTTCTCCTACTTGTTTTTGAGCCGTAGAGTCAACAAAACACATCAGACCATTTGCTCTCACGCAAATATGAGGTCATATTTGCAGAGTAAATCAGAGGCAGGCGAACACGATGACTCTCACAGTCTCATTTACTCGCTCTGTTCCAGCTGCAGCATACACACCACTCTGTCGCTTCAAAATTGAAAACCGTGGGCAAACTTTAAAACTGTTACTTGACCCGTTTGTGCTTGTCTGAAAGAAAAAAAGCCATATACACCTGCAGTAGGATGGCTTTAGGGTAATATATGGGGTGATTTTATTTTTGGGTCAACTATTCCTTTAATATCAGATAAATGCTGGAACGCAAACTGGAATTTTGAGGCAAATCACTCGGCCCTACAAATATGGATAACAAATGTGGTGTTTATTATATATATTTATTGTTTTAAAAATAATTGTGATTGTATTGCATTGTATTGTATTGCATTGTTAATCGCAAGTCGCAAAAAATACTGCCAAGACATCAGAACTGTAATTCGTGGTTAAAAAACAGTTGGCTAACTGTATTGTTGCATGCAAATATATATATATATACTGTATATACACACACTCACATACACACACACACACACACACAGATGGTAAGNTTTTTTTTTTTTTATCAGACCTGCAGTTCCCTCCAGTGACCCAATGATTTATCACCCCGCCAGGCACTGCCAGGATGCATATGCAAACGATTCAGTTCATTAAACACACTTGACGTAATGCTTGACGTGTAGCTGTAAGCGAGCGTGTGAATATTGCGTCTGCCTCACAGACATGCTTCAGCTTTTCTTGGCTCCGAGACCTCGGGTGACATTATTGTCATGGTGGAATAGTTTCCATGGTCGCGCCTTGAAAGAGAGAACATCCAGGGACTTATTAAAACCGTAAATATTTAAGGCAAGGACTTTTGAAAGAGTGTGTGTCCACTGTAGAGGGACAAACCCCACATTATTTAGTGCAGCGGGAACGGAGGGGGGACTGGTTGGAGCGATATTACACAGAACAAAAGAAGCGTCACAAAAACACACGCACACTTTTTCTTTGCTTTCTCAAGGACGAATGCGACAACTTCTCTACACATCTTTCCTTTTCTCTGTCTCACCCCAGCGAACTTACTACTGNACACACACACACACACACCCACGCTCATGGTCCACACACTGTAATCTGACCTCTACAATACAAATATTAGCAGTTAATATTTGACGTTGCAAACACTTACAGGATAATAGGTGTTTAAATTACACTTAGGGTGGATGATTGCGACACATCAAACAATTTATCACACACTATGTGGTTTACAGTCTAGTGTCTTCTGTAAATGTGACTATGAGTTTGGACTATGAGTTCTTCAAAAAAGGCTCAGTGTAAACATACAATAATAATTTTTTTATTTTATTCAAATGTTTTGTAATACTTAATCAC
>NC_056707.1:2835851-2836219 GCF_018831695.1 Puntigrus tetrazona
TTTTTTCAGAAAAAAGTTCTAAAATCTTTTGGAACATTATAAATGGAGCTACTCTTTCTTTTGATCAATTTATTGTATCCTCGTCGAATAAAAACATACACCATTTCTTTCAAATAATATAGAACTTTACTGGCCCCAAGCTTTTGAACTATTATTTATGTTTAATCACATTTGAATGGGTAGAAATTCTCATCAACACATAATTCTACAAACAACATAAAACTGTTTTTTAAAAAAAATAAAAAATAGCCAAACTGCATGTAGAAAACAATGTTGCTTATCTATCAATGTCTGAGTTGACAGTTTGTGGTCAGACTGCCTGAATGTGTTTCTCATTATCTTAAATACTTTTTGATCAAAAAACTTTT
>NC_056707.1:2836319-2848228 GCF_018831695.1 Puntigrus tetrazona
ATACGACTGTCAGTTATTTTAAAGTCAAACATCCAAACGCCAACCCCCAGAGTTCAAAATGTTAATTTGGTCAGTTACAAGCATAAAAAAAATCCACTTATTAAACAAAAACAAACTCACTTTAAAAAAAGCTTTCATAAATAAGCAGACTCTCACCCCTCAAGACGAACATCCGGTAAAGATCTGTTGAGTGCAATCATCTCACTGGCCATCAGGTTAAACTGGTTTATCTTAAACATTTCCTTCATCCTCTCCTGTTGGTCTTTAGCGATGACCACTGGCTTTCCCATCTCCCCCGGGCCGTCGTGAGGCCTTTGAACAACAGCTGGAACACAAACACACAGAGTCAAGACCGTTCCCCTGGCTTTTGATTGAGTACACATGGGCGTTTCTCCAGCTATGGCCACTTTGGGCCCTGTGGACTTCTAGAAAATAAACCCATCACGCTCTCACTAGTTTATTTAATCTGTCCAAAGTGGATATACATACACATTACGAGAGAATTCTGTTATGTTTGGCATTTTTTAATGAAAAACCACAACCACAGTAGCATTCCCACCTCATCTCGAATGAATTTTTTCTAGGGCTAATTAAATACACACAGTAAAACAACACTGCCATAGTTTTTGCAGAACTGCAGAAGGCACAAGTGTGTGTGTGCTTTTAATGGTTTTTCATTAAAAAAATCCTGCATTTAAGTTGATATCAACATATGACATTTCATATTCATCCCAGTCATGATCTTCAAAAAAGCGCTAAAACAGTTCAGAATGGTGAAAAAGCAAATGTTTATTTACATCCTGCCCAGCGAAAAGAATTTGTGGCCTAGATGTCTGCGAACAATTGTTCATTGTGCCACGTGTGTGTGAAGTGTGTGTTTTTGTGTATTTTGTGGGGCTAGATAAGCACTGAGCTTTGATCATTAATAACTCAAAAAGCATGCTTTGGTGAGATTAAGGTCAGATTTGCAACAGTGTGAGAGATTACATCTGCTCTAAGAGGCAAACTGCCTGTTTTAAGCTTGCGTACGCTGCGTGAGTATATACGAGTGAGCCGCATGCATGTCGAGTGGGCAGGATTTAGCTGTTCGGACTGAGCGCATTACAAGGCAACTTTGTCCTGTTTCCCTGCTCAGCAAAATCCAATGACTTTCCTCTGGGATTCTGGGGGTAAAAATCGTATAATCATCGCTAAGGACACAAGCACAAGCAGCAGAAAATGTGCTTTATTAATGTGGTGAGCAGATTATTTTAGGGTTATTGTTCTGTGAGATGATGGCCAAAATAAAGCAGCTCTCCGGTGACCAAACCAAAGTGACCTGATCAGGAGTATAGAAAGGTCAGTCAGTGACAAAGAAAGCTTTGTCAAACAATAAGCTTTCACACTGCATCGCCATCCACATACTTTTGTTCTTATTTCTGCTCTGTTAAATAGCCTTTTTTTTCCACTGGTTTTGCTTTTAGATTTATATTTTACCTTTACATTGAGACTAATCAAGACACCAAAACTAAAGGTAAACTAAAAAGGTCCTTAAAATTGAATATTGCTTTAAATTCTCCATTCTAGGGGAAACTGGAATGCTTTTGTATCCTTCAAAGGTTGTGGAGTCAATACAGCTATAAAACCATGAGATTTTATTTCGACAACTCTTTTCTTATCCCACAGAAACAAACACAGTTCGATACCTGCCCGTATTTCACAACGTAACGTCATCAGACACACACATTCAGTGGAAATAGTCTTCTCACTTGTGTGTGTTATGTTGAGTGCTTCCTCCATTAGCTGTCTGGGTGTTTGGAGTTATTTAGCTACAGTATACCTTAGGGGCAAAACTGTCCCCAGGGGTTAGATAAATCTGACAAAAACTCCTTTCGGGAGCATCTAGGAATGCCTTGAAATTGGAAAAAAAGGTTCATACTGTACAGTAAATAATGGAGTTGGGAATTGAGAAACCATTTTTATTTAGTGCCAGTTTCTTTTCTTTTCTTTTTTTTTTTTACACAATAACCAGAGAAGAGAAGAATACTGGTCATATCGACTTAAAATAAAGAACAGGATCTGTTACTGTGTTATGATGCATCTACTTAAGCTTCATGATACTTGAATTGGTATAATTAATTGTAACACAATATAATGAATAGTTAGGCACATCATTTTATTAAACTTATATTGTAAATAATACTTTAAAAAGTAGAATGAAAAAAAAGCTGTGTTTTTTTGTTTTTATATGTGTTAGAGGTGTAACGGTTCGGTTTGATGCGACACAGTGGTGTCATGGTTCGATATGTTCGGTTGCTTAAGTCGCAATGTTGTCTGTTTTATTTATTATGGGATTCATTAACTGTGGATAATATTTCATCAAGAAAAATGTGCCTAAATAGAAAAAATAGAAGTGCTAGGACATGTTTATTATTACAAATGACAACACAATGTTATACAACACAAATGCGTGTGCGTGCATGTACTCACTGTCTCTCCCCGGCAATCCTCTCTCTTTTTTGTCATCGCATTTGTTGCATTCGCTGAAGTAGAGGAGGATGAACATGTCTAGCATCACCCACACCAGAGAGGTGGCCAGCACCACCTTACAGTACGCAAACTTCCTCATCTTCTCACCTGAAACACACACACACAGGGTGTTACACACAAGCGCAGGTACAAGCAAACACTTGAAAAGCTGCCAACGATATTTTACACCTACAACCAGCGACCAGACACCGTGGGTTAGACTTCAGTTACACATTACCGTACACCAGCTATATAGTTTTAAACACCATACTCAAGCAACTCATATATTACATCTATACAAGCCTCGAAGTGTGAGTAATAGCTTACCGTAGATATGCTCGCTACCTGAAAAAGTTACAAACACAGACACTTTATCATCTTCACACCAAAATAAAGCAGCTTTTCCAAAGAAACTTCTCACATCCTTTCCCCTGAAGTCCAGAGATAAAGTAATGTCTTCTTGCACCAAAAAAGCCTCTCTGGCCCTTGGAAATAAATCTTGTAGAAGCAGCTTTAAGAAACAGTTTTGCTACCGTATCTTTAGGACATATTTAAATGATCTTTGTTATGATGGGCTAAACACTTTGCATGTGAAACAAGGATCAACATCACAGCCAAATTACCAAACACTAAATAGCCTTCAATGAATCGTGAGCACATATACCACATAAACATATGCTAATGTATTCATAACAACAAAATCATAAATGATCTATCTTCTCAGCTTAATTTCCATAAAAGGTCTTGGCGGACTGACCAGGAAGCTTTGCATTGCGAACATGAGTATTTCTCCATAGTACATCAAGCTTTTTTATATCAAAAGAGCAAAAACTCTATTTTTCCGTGATTTTCCGTGACCTCTGTTAAGGCCAAACATCTTAAGCAATGAAAGGTGAATACTAATAAGACATTTGACTCTGGTAGACTCGCTATACCACATTAGCAGATGATTTGGAGTGATTATTCCAAGAACTGCTCAAACAGAACCTCAGATTTGACCTTTGACCTAACGGAGGGTGAACATTCCATTCTTTAACAGGCTTTCTTTAATCCAGCCATCTGCCTTCATTAATGGACTGGAAATGAATCTTTTATTAGCCAACTAGGAATGCAATGAGAAAAGAGGAGAGATGAGGAAGACATGAAAGGGAAGGAAGGATGATGTTCCTATGGGAGGTGAGCAGAGCGTGATACGCTTTGATAAAGGAGAGGTCATTATAACATAATTACACTGCATCACGGATCGCACGCTGAGGCTCCAGTGAATCGCTATGAAATCAGACAAGCCCTAAAAATTCAAAACCAATTTGTAGAACATAATCCTTCACTACAAGGCCCAGACAGTAAATGTGTTGGTAAAAGTAGGTGATATACACTACAAGTCCAAAAGAATTACAGCAGACTCTGGAAAACAGCCCCAAATGTTTATTCCAGCCCAGAATGTTTTGCATTTGTTAATAGTTTTATCAAAAATATAGTTTTTCAACACATATTATACAGAAATAATCAAAACGGTTCAATTCTGCGCTGCCATAGGATCGATAAAATGACAGCTGCACTTTCTCTCTCTATCTCTCTCCGACAACGAGTTCAAGTCACACACACACCGCAGTCCTACATAGCCACGCCTCCTGTCAATCACTCAGAACATCACTCGTCTCATCTCATTCACCTCAAGCAAGTTATTGTTACCGGCAATAAATTATGATTTAAGTAAAGTTTGCTGAATATTCTGAACAGAAGGTTGAGTCAAAATAACTTATTACTTTATTAAATTCCTAAACATAAAGAAACTCTATAATCTCTATTTCCAGTTTGTATCAATTGACTACAGTGCTGTTACGGTGACAAAAGTGTTGTTACCCACGTATTAGGGCCAATTAATATAAAGTGGGACCAAATTATTTTACGTGGTATCCTATGACTGTTCCGCTAAGGGATAGTTCATCCAAAAATTAGTATCATTCCAAATCTGTATAAAAAATTTTGTGAAACACAAGATACAACACCGGTATTTCCAAAACATCTTCTTTTGCCATCAACAGAAGAGCAAATATCTTGAAGGTTTGAAAAAGTATGTATTGCAGTCCATTAAAGGCTTTTTGAGCAGGAGGCTGCCCAGCATGCGGCGGTTGACAAAAACAAACCTGAAAGCCTCTCCTCTGTGACTCTGTCTCTCTCTCCAGAAAGCCGTACCAAACTTCTGTCAATGTCCCTGTCCAACTGTACCTATAGAGTTCTTTGAAGAGTGTTTGTGTGTGTCTCTTTGTGCTCTGAATCTGCTTGGGCAGCCATTTTTGAAGGGAACAGCAAGCCATCAAAAGACAAAAAAAAAAACCACTGGCCACTGCCATCCTGTCACTCTTCTATATTTTTTAACCCACCCAGACATCAATGCTAGAGTAACACACATTATATGATTGACCATATCTTAAAAATGCTTTACTATGCCATTTGTGTAGTATGTGTGTAACCATGACTTGCTACTGCTAGTCAAACAACTATTTTAGATATAAGATGAAAAATAGTTTTACATTCAAATTTTGTAATTTAGCAGGCACATTTTTTGATGTCTCAAACGGTTGTGTTGTGAAGCGACGAGAATATTTTTTGTACGTAAAAATAACAACAGCCTCCACTGTGTATCCACTGAATGGACTACGTACGCTGTTCTGCGTCAGCCGTGCAACAAGGATGGCATTTATATAATATTAAGGATTATGGTATATTTTTCTTTGCCTACAAAAAGAATTCCCATCGCTTCATTAGATTCAGATTAAATAAACCACTGATGGCAGATGGAGTATTCTGACCATGTTTTTCATACTTTCTGGATCCCTGACAGTGTTATTTACTTGGCAGTCAATGGGACAGTAATGTCCCCTGTTTTCATCTAAAATATCTTTATCTAGTCTGTGGTCCGAAGATGAACAAAGCGGGGTAAGTAACATGGACATGAACGAAGTGATTAATGACAAAATGTTCATTTTGGGGTGGAGTATCCCTTTAAGTAGCACAGAGATCATTCCTGAGAATGATCCATACATTTATTGCAGTACTGTAGGAGCGTTAGAGTAATTACGTCTGAGTGTCAGTGCCTGTGTGCTAATATACGCAGGTGCGACCATTAAGAGATGAATGTCAAACAGAACGGAGCAGTATGGTGCTAAAGCAGTCAAAAGCTTGCCAAAAACCTCTGGCATCTGATGTCTCTAAGGAGGTCTCACCAACAGTCAGAGAGTGTGTGTGTTGAGCTCAAGGTTATGACTGGCACAGCGGTAACGCCACTGTTCTGGTGGCCCTCGTCCATCACAGTGGCATCGCCAAAGGCCCCTGNACACACACACACACACACACACACACCTGAGTGAGCACAAACCTAAAAGATGAAAACAGACACGCATATCCCTTGTGCATCGACTCAAAATGGCAAAGTCTGACATCACAAATACAAACATAGTCTGAATCAGAGTGTTTATGTCATCTAGAAACCTAAGAGGACAGGACGGGTTACACAACAGGATAAAAATATGACTGCTGCTGATGTGAGTGGCTTGAAATATAGATATGACAGATAAACACTCTCATTTGGTTCTCAGCAGAGGCCCTGTGAGGTTACAGTATTAAGTACTGTATAGTATAAAGTAAATGAAGTTGTATCCTGTGTTCTGAGCCTTTTCAAGGATTAGGTACACTGTAAAAAAAATTCTAAGCTGTAAAAGATTAATGGAGTACATTTTCCTAGAAAATATAATTTTAGCCTTTCTACTTCAAAATGTTCCTTGTTGTTTTCTTCGTAATTGTCAATCTTACTAGCAATTTCTGAGAGAAATCTCACGCCTTTTTTTCTGCGTAGCTGCTGGACTTGAAGTTTGCAAGCATCAAATCTATTTGCACAATTAAATGCGGCCTGCTTATGCGCTGGATATGATGAATATGATTTTATTGTTTACCTAAAAAGTTACATATTACCAGATTCCTTCCTTTCGAAACGGTTAGTTGTTCATCTGGATACATAAGATTACAGCAACGAGAGGCTGCATAAATTGAGAATTTTCTGCCATTTGCAGATTTAAAAAACATCAATTAATAATTCAAAGTGCACTGCGGCACGTTAAAAAAGAGGCGGCTATGCACATGTTCAGGATATGTTAGTATAACTGTCTCACAGGTTCACACGCATTTTTCTTTCTGCTCTCTGATGTATAAAGAGAAAAAATGGCCAAAATAATTAAAAGAATAAAACTTCTAATAAGGATTAGAAGCGAAGAACAGGGGAGAGAATTCAATTTTAAAGCAGCCCGCAAAAAATAGACTTGGGGAAAGACACATGAGGATCTGGGGAGAGAAATTAGTCATTCCAATGGAATAAATCATACGAAATCGTTCATTAAACTGTACAGCAATNTTCACCATCCTGTTCTCTTACACACAGTCCTGTTGTCCCATTCCCCCATATGTGCAAAACATACTTCCTTAGACAAATACCATTGTCTTTTAAGCAATGACGGTAATTGTTTCTGTAAAAGATGACGTATGTAAAAGAACCTTAGCGTGACTCTGTATTATACCTCAAGCGACTGGACACTGTGTCATGTGAGGATACAGTGATGCAATTATACTCACACAAAACACATGCACACTGCAGCTACATACAGCTGTCAGTTTGTGTTTAATCCAGTTACATACGCAGATGAATTTGGCTGTTATTAATGGGAATGACAATCCTGTTCAATATTTATTCCCAAAAAATAAATAATAAAGTATAAATGAAAATTCTCATTGTTGTTCCAAACCCGTAAGACCTTCATACATCTTCAAATGACAAATTAAGATATTTTTGGTGGAATCCAAGAGCTTTCTGATGCTGAAAACACAGCAACGCAACTGACATTTTTATGGCCCAGAAAAGTAGTAATGACAATGTCTGCTAATTAAATAATACCAAAGATTAATTTGTATTTAATTTATGAAGTAATATTTTAGTGTTGTTTTACACTTAAAGGTCCCCTGAAGTAGCCTTAAAACACGCAGCGTTATTCTATGTGGTGACATGATTTGACTAACTGAAACAGATAAACAGGGAGGGACTTATTGAGTGGCCCCGCCTCCATTTTAAAATGGCCGATAGCGTTATATCTGCTCTGACCAGCCACTGAGCTCAGTAAAGCTGCAAATGACAGCCTGAAAGAACAACAACAACGACGGCAGTAGTATGGTGTAATATTTATTTTCTCGCTACCTTTCCTTTCATTCTTTTCGTGGGTTTGGAAAACTCTACATCACTTTTTGCATAACTTAGTTGTCATTTCTTTGTAGGAATTAATTGCTTTCGCTAAACTTTCTCTCCGCGAGCGATCGTACAGGAGGAGGAGTTTCTAAACACACCCACTGCGTATCCGCATCAGACCAATTATAGCCCAAAGGTGTTTAGGAGCCAAGACAAACGGCCCAAAAAGTTTGCTTTGGTGAGCCGAACTGCCAAAATGAACTCTAAACAAACATTGATTTTGTTCAAAATTACGTCGTTTTTTTGTTCTTTGATTTCCTTTGAAGTATTTTGGGGCCTTTATATTTTCTAAAAGCAAATTTCATCACTGTTTTGGAGCACACTGGCTTATAGGTAACCTTAAAACTAACATATTGATACTAACACCCAAAAAACTTTTATTTTGATTTCAGGGGGACTTTAATTATTCAATTTCGACATCTGAATACTACGGTGAATTCTACTGTCTTTTTATTGCTATGCTTGTAATGCTTGTTCGTCTATGCTTGTAAATTGTGAAATTGTTCTTGTTGTATTGCAAGTATTAAGCTAGTAGTTTCTGCCGAGGTAGAAATNTTTTTTTTTTTTTTTTTTTTTTGGCTGATCTGAAAATTGAAATCTGTAGTATGATCCAAACCACGAGTTTTGTGATCAGTTGCACCACTAGTATTAGTGTATTTGTGAATTGCATTTTGTGTTTGTTTTGGTGATTGTAAATATCGATAGATTTTCTCAAAAATCACTTACTGCACACTATTCGAAATTGATACACACGTTATCAATTCAGACAGTAATAAAATCTCTAGCACCTGTAAATGCTGACATGACAGTATGTCACCATGTAAAACAATTAGGGCTAGAAGGTATAATATTACCTGCTCGATGCACCTGCAAGATATGCACACATACAGCACACTCAGCAAACACCATTGCGGGACTGTGATTGTTCTTTTCAAGTTTCTGAGTTTCACTTCCTGTGTTACTTCCTGCAAAGGGATTCTTACCGTGTTTTCAAGTCATGCAATATTCATGCTGTTGTCTGATACTGAGACATATGGACAGGCACACCACCTGTGTCACATGCAGAGGGGGGGGACGGGGGACGGGGGTTCCTGTTCAGCACACCACACAGAAACAGGAGTATGAGTTAGCCTTCGGTCACACAAACAAATCCGCTACATGAAACGTGAGAGAAAAGAAAGGGACACAGGAAGAGAAAGAGTAAAAGAGCAAGAACTGTCGCATGCTAAAGTAGAGAGGCTCTTAACGGCTCTGGCTGGCAGGAAAACAGATGGGCACAGAAACTCGCTCGCACCCCTGGTCGCATCACACACACATGTCGAGATGTGAGACGGGAGGGTAATTAACTTTCTTTGGCTGTTGCCGTCTGTTAGAGAAAAGCAAATTAAACCCCTACAGCATCTCCTTCTTCCTATTCACAGTCCCTCCATCTTTCTCTCTCCGCCTCCACCTCCGTTATCTCCTGTTTCAGTACTGTTCTCCTATTCAGACACAAACTAGCACAACAGAGAAAAGAGAAAATGTCATTCGAGATTATGATATCTGTGATAGCGCCTATATCTCCTCTCGTGCACTTTCTATATCAAATATACAGAACGGGAGAAAAACATAAGAGGAAGAACAATAAACAGATAGACGGACGGATAAAAGACAGAACTAAAGAAAAAAAGAAAGACCGACAGAAAAAAACGAAAGAGAAACAGATAAAACAGCAGACGGAAAGCACGATAAATTGAGTAAATGACGGAAAAAAATAGAATGTCAAGACATAGAGACTTATAGAGTTATAAACATTATATAAACTGAATGCCTACTTATATTTCTTTATTAATTGCAAATTAATCTTTCTCTACATAAGAGGTATACATTTCACATGCCTTAACATAAAAACAAGAAATGGTTCTCAGATATGAAAAATTGTGACAACCTATTGAATGGACTGCAAATATGTGCCTCACAAGCACATTTTCTTTCATTTGTGAAAAAGTCAATATGGCGTCTACGCTTACTAGTCAAGTAGAGTCCATTTGCACATTCGTGCAGGTCTTGACTTCAGTACGACATTGAATTATGCATATTAGATTAGTCCATCCCAAACTGCAGCCGGATAAATGAATTACAAGGCTGATGGCATTACAGTACGAATGGGTCATAAAAATCGAACGAGCTGTGCTTTATCAGATTTCAGCTCAACTAACATGCGTGCAAACCTCAGGAGCACAAATCCACGCCGCATTGAAGAACAGCGTGCGCGCGGCGGCCAAACACCCTGAGCAGGGGGTACTGAAGACATCGGAAACAGCTCTATTTTTGCACAAGTGTGCATACGATCCATGTGTGATGTGATTCACGTCTTTTTCAATTGGTTTGTTTGTCAGTTCAGGTTAAATATGCATCACGCACACTGAGGGATCGCGTCACAAGATCGCATGACGACAATGCTGTTATCAGCAAAAAGGGCCATAACCAGGGTAAGACATAAAAGACTAGTTTGTATGCTCGTTCATTCATTCCAAATATTTACTTTAGCATTAATATTTCTTCAGAGACGCTTCTTCTCAGAGAGGATTTTAACATGCCGACAGTACGTTGTGCTTCAGTGTGTGTTTATAGGCTTTCAGTATGGCGAACTCTCTCCGAGAAGTCGCGTCAATCATAACAATAAATTCCCAGGCAATTATAATGACTTAGAAAAATCGCCTGCTGTGAGCAACGATTCTGCTATTTTGCATAATCTGCAGGTCTATAGTTGTGCAATAAAAAGTGTACATATTTAGCCTGTCTCNCCGAGAAGTCGCGTCAATCATAACAATAAATTCCCAGGCAATTATAATGACTTAGAAAAATCGTCTGCTGTGAGCAACGATTCTGCTATTTTGCATAATCTGCAGGTCTATAGTTGTGCAATAAAAAGTGTACATATTTAGCCTGTCTACTGAAGCTGTGTATTCTTGGATTCAGGCTTGGCTATTCGTCGATGCGCACCTACAGATCCCTTTTGGAAACCGTGTATCAAGTTGGATTCAAATGTTAAATGTTCTTTTAACTGGATAGAAACTCATTAAACTATCTTTCTTATTCATACACACGGCCCTGGCAAGAAACTCCCTCTGTGTCAATACTGTACTAAATACCTTGGCATTTAACACACTAAATACAATTAGCACTACCGCTCAAAAGGACTTTTCCTGCTGCAAAGTGCGCACTTCACACATCATAGTCCGCACTGGGGGATTTTTCGAATTTAGGGTTTAAATAGACCCAGCTAACACTTCATTGTTTGCGGGTTTGCATGTAGCGGTGCAGCGTGTTGAAGGGTACATGACACACGCCGCTGCTGCATTTCACTAACTTCCTTTTAGGCATCTTTCAGAGGAACAAAGGCAGTCTTGCTGGGGGAAGGTCAGGGACATCTGAACCTGCTGATTGTGCCACGTGGTTAACTGTCTTTAACAGGATTTGAAATAAATATAAAAGCTTCTTGTGAAAAGCTGGCGTTGAGTCCCTGCCAGCACCGCATTTGAGTGTTTTTCCAGAAACATCAATATTGAAGATTGAGGAATTAAGGTCCTTTGCACACTGAGTACAAAATTTCGTGTTTTTTTTTCTTTTCTATCAAAACGCTTTCTATACAAATGCGAAAATGCGACACATTAAACACTTGATAAAAAAATGTATTCTTATTTGGCAACTGTAAAGTTGTCAAAATGATCTATTATTAATGTTTCTTTTTTATGAAAACTACAATAGTTTAATGTGTCTAACGCACATCTGAATGACCTTAGGCCTTTCACCTTTGATTTTTGTAATGGTTTTTAGTAAAAAAATCCTATATTGTTCCTCCTAGATCACTACATAGCAGCAACAACACTACAACACCAACAATCATTTTACATAAGTGGGGATGAATAGATTTATTGAAATAGGTGTGTGAAATAAACCGTCTGTTTCAGTAATAAAAGTCAAAATAAGCCTGAGCTAAAATTGTACCTCTAAAATAAATCATAAATAAACTGTAACTGATACATTACATATGTGTGAAATGTATAAAGCAGTGTATACTTTGGTTCATTAAGGACACATTCAGTGTATCAACAGTAACAATAAAGAT
>NC_056707.1:2848328-2859622 GCF_018831695.1 Puntigrus tetrazona
GCAGCACTTTTTATCATCTGGACAGTTACCGTCCTGGGAACAGAGATTCTGGCTCCAAATACAGCGTATGAGGCCGTTGCTTGGACACACTCCTGGCTTTTCTAGTGTATAAACACGTGAGAAACCGGATCACTAAACCAACAGCATCTCCACTAACACCACGACCACCGACAAACAAATAAATAATATAATAATAAAAACCTTTATATGGAGGCACACACTGATGTCCACAACCATTGCTGCAGCATTTTTGATCTTTCAGACAGTCACTGTCACGGGAACACATCTCGGCACACACTCCTAACCTTGCCTCTGCAAGATCGCTTTCTGGGCATATCCCCGGCTTTGCTGATGTACAAAACACATATTAACTGCAGTTATGCAATCAAATAATTAGTCCCTATGAGGTCCCCTATGATCACGAGCCAAAGATACACTGTTGGGTAGGATGCCGTTGAGCACCATTTTGGTTGAATTAATATGACACCTCTTATGAAGCTACATTTCAAAGGGGTATTAATTAGCATTTAAAAAGTTTTTTTTTTTTTACAAGCCTAAAACACATTTACTGTAGTCATAATATTATAGTGTAATATTAAAAACGCAAGCGTTTAGACTGTTTGCACAAGCGGCTTTTAAGGTAGTACTTCAATAATATTGTAAGTTATAATTAGCTCCAATGTTAAGTTGAATAATGTAGTTAAACAGTAGCAATGGCATACATACCTAGTAACGACTCTTTATCCAAATCAGTGTCTCCTAAAAAATAAATAAATACATAAACAATGCTCATCTTTGTCATCGCGTTTTTCTCGTACTATGGAAAACTATAAACACATAACTCGTCATTTAGGCTAGTAACTTCGTATACGTTCTGACATCTGCCTCAGGTCAAATTTTGTATGGGTTTTTGTTCAAATATTTTCTTTACGCCAATGAAGTTAAAAGACCTCACCCGTGACAGGTCCCTTGGCGAGACACAACACGAGAGCAATCAGCGAGCAGGACACCCGTGCTGCCATCCTCTCAACCTGCTTGTAGGTCAGGAGGGTTTTGAAATGCTTCGCGAAATCGCGTTTTTAAAGATCCAAGGAGGTCTGACGCAACTCCAACGCTGAAACACAATTGCCCGTAGGCCAGTGACCTCATATTTAAGTCCCCGATTAACTTGTTTAGGTGTGTTTAGGTGCTTTCCAGCCATATCACAATTACCGTGATTGCAAAATAATGACTTGACCAACCTCCCGTATCGGCCCGGTTTCATTAGACAGGGCATAGCCTAAACCAGTATTATACCGTAGTTCAATTAGGACGTTTAAAGAATTTCTTATGAACATACCTTAAAAAATAGCATCACTGGTATGCATCAAGACAAAACAAAGACACCGTCATATTTTAGATCAGTCAGTGCAAGTTTGAAACCGTTGAAACAGCTCAGATTTACATTTTAGTCTAGGACTATGCTTAAGCCTCGTCTGTAAAACGGTTAATTACGATTTGTGTGTGTGTGCTTTCATTCAGCGTTTTAAACGGGAGGATGAGGAAGTGAAAGGTGTTGAAATTAAATTGTCGGTTAAAACTTTCCCCATTAATCATCTTCCAGCATATAAAACATAATTTGTAAATTTTTCCTGTTCTTCTACTTTTTTTTTTTTTTTACTGTGTTTAAAATGCTGTTCATAACGTTTTATGTAAGTATGTAGTATTGCTAATAGTATATTTGTATGTAGAGCATAGAACTATTGATATATTTAAAATGTTTTACTATTTAAAAATGGAAACTGTTCCAAGTGTATTTTACCAAATATTACTGTACACTTCTTTATACTTAGCCACAAGCCTTCCAAATACCCAAAGAACTTGATTTCCTATTTATTCCTACCCATTATCCTACTGTCCCTCTGTACTTCACTAAAATCAGTGAGTAGATTTACAGAATCTCCCACCATCACTGATACTGAAACTTCATCCGCATCAACACCAAACAGGCGTGAATGTGTGTTTGGTGACATTAATATACAATACTGTAAACATACACAATATATAAGAAAGTATACTCCTACAAGAAAGCATGCAAACTGTAAAAGTATGCAGCATTAAAAATCAAACATGCAATAAAGTCAAATTTCGTAACTGGATAACTGGCCTTAGTATGTGTTTACCAACAAATAGCAATTTTCAATTAAATTTTAATCATGTTTTTTATAGACGTTATTCTGTGCATCATTACTGACTTGCACGTGGTTAAATGTAATAATAAAAAAGTAAGATTCTTTATTTTCAGACAGATGTATATGATTCCCGGTTGCTATAGAAACGGTCCATGCTTTGAGACCTGCACTTGGGAGTGCGTTTAAATTTAAAAATTAGATGTAAAATGAATAGTTTAAATGCTAATAATAATCACTTTGTTTAAATAAAAATAACAAATAGAAATGGACTAACTGGTGTAACTTTGCCATGTTTAATATTACAAAAATGTCCAAAATATGTACACTTGAACAGAGGATTTATTTTCCAATCCTAAACTGGTGTTTGAAATAGCCATAAGACTTATTTTTGCAAACTTTTTTATTTTATTACAAAATAATTTGGTTTTGTTCGCAAACACAGTAGGTCGCGTTTCAGTATGACTGAATAAAAAGGAAGCAAAAGAGCTCCATATAAACTGAGCAGCTCGGCCCAATCAGCAACGCTACAGTTGGTGTAGCGAAAAGTGTTACTCCACCCCATAATTAAAACGTAATCTCTTAACCCCATGTCATTTCAAACCCGTAAAAGCTTTGTTTGTCTTTGGAACGCCATTAAAGATATTTTGGATATGAACCGGGAAGCTTGCAACCGTCCAAACATTTGCCAATGCGTCAGTCGCAATACTTCCAAAATATCTTAAACTGTGTTTCAAAGACAAACAAAGCTTATGCAGGTTAGGGACCAACACGAGGGTAAGCGATAAAAGAGGGTGAAGTAACCCTTTAAAGGCATTCCCAAACATCTGCACATGAAGTCCACTTCCCCCTGTGTTTGTTTTCACATTCCCACTGCACCTGGATGAGGCTCCCTTTCGTTATTTGTTGCGTTTCTGTAATGATAGCTCCGCACTCCTGGCATCTCTTGAATAATCCCATCAGGCTGGACTCGTTGACAATCCATTTCCTTTCATCCAATATCCCTTCCTTTGTGTCTTCCTCAAAAGCTGGAGTTGAGGTTGGTGTGGTTGACGGAACGAAATCGACGTCGCACTTGTCTGTCGACCGCAATGTACTGTCCAGATCATCATATTCTGTGCTGGTTTGTGGGGGTTTATCCTACATAAAACAGGAAACCGTAATGATGCCTTTAAATTAAGTCAACATGCATGACATTTTAATCGACTGTTATGAAGCAATTTCAGTTAAACCCTACCAGCAAAATATCTGGAAAACTCTGCAAGTACTCACTGAGTAACAGGAGCGTATCGGAGGCAAGGCAATGTAAGTCCCAGACGTTGATGGACATTTCCTACTGGGAATTGAAGTTGGACTCTTTAGCATCAGAACGAGAGCTGCCTCTGTGTCCTCATCTTGTTCAAAGCTCTTTAGTTTTACTGGAGTTGACTCTGGATCGCTCACTAAACGTTCAATCACTTCCAGGTCCTTTGTGTCCTCATCTTCTGCTGGTAAGGTCAGACTAGGCTGAGAATTCCATTCATTAATTTCTTATACAAATATACATTTCAAATCACGCTCTACGAGTCGACACGTACCTCTCTTTGGTGCGAAAACGTCGAAGCCACGGGCACAGACGTCGACTTCAGAAAGCGACTTCTCGTTCCCTCGTTTGACTTGTAATCATCAAGTTTGAAATGTTCCGAGCATATCCTGAATTTTATAATTTTCTCCAGGGGTGTGTTAACGTCGCAGTTGATCGCTAACAGCCACAGCATCAATCGATAAGGATCGTTTACAGGGAATTTATGGAACATTACTTGTCCATCTCTTATTGATCCCGACACTCGTAATCTTACTGCTTTATCCAAGTTCCAGCACCCCGGGTAGACACAAGTACGAGGCATTTTAAGAATAATATACTGTATATACAGTAACACCAAACCTGACGTCGTCAGTGTGAAAAGCTTCAATTTCCACAATCTTTCCACACCGAGGACAGATCAAAGATTTTTGGCTCTTCTTTTAAGCGACCAAGTCAAATATTTCTCAAATTTAGACATGGTGGTTCTCCTCTTCACTCATTCTCTTTTTCAATCAGGCCTAAAAAGCAAAAATACTTAGTTTCAATTAAACGTGATCCTTGAAGTAATAGCAGAAAGTAGACAAAAGTTACACAACCTTTTTAAAATAAAATCAATTGCATGGAAACTCATAAAGTGGCTTCAGTGATCTTCACAAACTCTACCTTATTCACTCATAGACCAATGGCACAGTGTTTAATGGAGAATTTCCATGGGAGGAGCTTCATTTAAAGTAATCTGAAGTGGCAGAAGGAGCAGATCGTTCTGTGTTTTGTTTTTATATACTAAATTATATTTATGCTTTAATGTCTATTATCTACAGTGGAGGGACTGATGCTAATTCACACATTCTATGCATTTCAAGTTATTCTACTATTATAATCATATTTGATTACAGAGGCCTGCTTGAGAAAGGAATGTGACACGACACGCATGTTGAGGTAAAGCTGCACCATTCGATAAAGCGGTGTATGAGGCCTCTTCCTTTATCCTATCCTGTCTGCTTCCTGAAAAAGGCTCCGGAGGTTCTCTGAGAAATCTCTCAAAGTTTTAAGATCAAAGCCAGAAGTGTGGAGGGCTGTTTAGATGACGGACATTTTTATGGGTTTTGCGTATTTGTTTACACTACAACAGCGTTTAAGAAATCGAAAGCGGGTTTCAAGGAGAACGTTTTTTTTTTAAAACGCCACCATTTCCGCGTAAACTCCCAAAATGTTAATCTTTGAAAATGGTGCACAGGCGTAGTACGCGTTGGGTTTAAGATGGTACTTTTGCTGGACCACAAGACCAGCAAAAAAAAAAGGGCCATCTTAAACTAGCATCCCAGCTTAACTAGCATAAACCGTTTTTCCGGTAGCTCTAGCAAAAAATAAATAAATTAAGCAACAGTTATTTAGCTGAATTTATTTTCTTGGTGTGTGTGTGTTCCCCTACTTTCATTTTATCCTGAAATGAATGCATACATCCCTGTAGGTGGCGAAATACGCATCATTAGCTGGTTTGCCAACAGCCATAACATTAAAGAAGAAGAAACAACAACATTATGGCGCAGTACACGATTTTTTTTTGTTGTTGCTGCTGAAGAGTTTGCTAACGCTTCTTCAGCAAAGTGTGGATTTATTTCAACAAATACAGCCAACACCGGAGACCCATCATCTAAGGCAAATGCTAGTTAAATCAGCGCCGAACGCTTTTTGGGCCGTTTTCGCGGATACGTGTAAACGCGAATCGTTCTGAAAACGCAAGGGAAAAAAAACTTTAATACTGCAACACATTGTGGTGTAAACGTAGCCTGTGTCTGCACGCTCGTTTTTCCTCAAGGCGTGATCAATACTTTTCATACAGTCCCCCATACACAATGTACACATTTTACTCTCCTGCAGTCCTCCTACACACACACACAAAACATTGCTTCCTGTAAATGCACAAAGCATATTTTAATAGCTTAACTTACCTCAACACAACGAATGTGAGGGCAACCGTGATGGCTTCTTCTCTTCGGTTTATTGGAGGTTAGCAGACTAGCTTTAGGTGCATTAGCGCCACCAACTGAAATAATTTCTCTCAAAACCTTTATTACAATTTAACAGAATGAATAGATGGCGTCTGCTATAGTTGAGCTCTTTGTCCCCTGAGTTTGTTTCTTTTCTTGGAGGTCGTTCATGTATGCATGTATGTTTATTATACTGCTCTGATGCTACTAATATTAAATGTACAACACTTCTCCTGAAAGTCAGGTCTTAACTATTCTGCTGCTATTATGTACCTCTTTTTTACTTAAGATTTCATTCTTTACAATCCAACTTCTCAACTTTTTGTGTCCGTTCTTGTCACATACATATATAAATCTTGTGGAACCAATATGTTTCAGATCATGTGTAAGCGTTACATATTACATGTATACCCACGATCAAAGCACATTTGATTCTTTCACTTTTCTGAAACCCCCTTCTGAGTAAAACTTTTCTTCAAAGAAAAGATGAGGTTTCCCCTTCGTATCCTTGAACAGATCATAAATCTGTCACGAAACAGAAACGTGATAAGTAAAATCTGCAAAACTCTTGAAACATTGATCACGCGTGTTCTCCTCAGCCTCTCTAATATAAAAGAGGTCTTCCCACAAATCAAAGCACATGTGATTTTTCACACCGCCGTCTCTTCTCTGGTGCAGTCTAAAACCATCCAGACCTGAAAAGCCCTTTCCATGCAACGCACAAATTTGAGGCATCTCCCTTGAAGACATTCAGGGTGATCTGGAATTATACAAGCTTTCTCCAGATGTAAGTTTAAGTGTGCTTGCTTAAATCTCCTCGCACATTGATCACATGAGTATGGTTTTTCCCCAGTATGAATTTCATGGTGTATGGAAGTCATTTCAAACCTGTATTTTCTTCCATAAATTCTTGTGTTCGTAGGAAATAAGGATGAAGTATGTGGGCAACTAATCAAAATTAGGATTCAAAAATAGAGTCTCCACAAAAAGAACTTTTGGTTTAAAAAAATAAAATAAAATAGCCAGCACTGAAGCTTTCACTGAACTGATTTATTTGAAGGTAAAAAAAAAGTATCCAACTGTAGTACGAAAAGAAAGCCATTAAGTATCTAGGCGAGGACCTTTCCCGAATGATGTCCAAATCAGCATGGTTATCGGCAGGCATGGCCACTGGTGGTGCAATACTAGGTCTGGCAGGATATTGATCATCAGCACATATTTGGATTGAGACATAGACCAGGCCTCACTGCATGGATAAAACAATCAGTCTACTCATTTAGGTGTAAAAGCAACAAAACCAAAAAACAAGAACCACAACTCTTGCTTTACAGCAAGTGTACTCACAGTATTAAATCTTATTTTGAAAAACAGCTTGCTTAAAATGGTGCTATGGGACAAATTCATTTACCATTGAAATGAGAAAACTGCAACAAACCTCAAAAACGGTGCGTGTTGGGGACCCAAGCATCAGTACATCACACCTTTACGAGGAGCTGTACAATCACGTCCGCACGTTGTGCTGCAGCATTTCCCGTTGCCCAGACAGTCGGTGTCATCAACACACAACTTCTTACACATTCCTACACCGAGGAACCTTCTCGGACACACTCCTGGCTTTTCTGTTACAAAAACAGGATAACCAGATCACTGAATGAAGACACACGCTACACTAATATAAAATTTAAATACCTCTATATGGAAGCATACACCGACTTCCGCATCCATCAGTGCAGCACTTTTTATTATCTGGACAGTTACCGTCCTGGGAACAGAGATTCTGGCTCCAAATACAACGTAAGAGGCTGTTGCTTGGGCACACTCCTGGCTTTTCTAGTGTATAAACACGTGATAGAGAAACCACATCACTAAACTAACAGCACCTCCACCAACACCACGACCACCAACAAACCTCTATATGGAGCCACACAATGAAATCCACATCCATCGTTGCAGCATTTCAGATGACCTGGACAGTTACCATCCTGGGAACAGAGATTCTCACTCCTGAAACAATATCTGGGGTAGCTGCTTGGACACACTCCTGGCTTTTCTGTTGTACAAACACATGACAGAAACCAGATTACTGAACTTGCACTGCATGTGAAGACAAAAAAAAGACACACTAATGTCATTTAAGTACCTCTGTATGGAGGCATACACCGACTTCCACATCCATCAATGCAGCATTTCAGATCATCTGGGCAGTTACTGTCCTGGTAACAGAGATTCTGACTCCAAATACAACGTATGAAGCTGTTGCTTGGACACACTCCTGGCTTTTCTGTTGTATAAACGCGTGACAAACCAGATCAATGAATGACTGTAATGCAGAAAATTGTGACCAGTGCATTAGTAGAACATACCTTTAGTAAGAGCTATGCACTGATGTCCACATCCATTGCTGCAGCACTTCTCATCATTCGGACAGTCACCATCATGGGAACACATTTCAATACAAGCTCCTAATTCAAGGGTCTTCCTTGGACACACTCCAGGCTTTTCTGTTGTGCAAGCACATGATGGAGAAACCAGATCACTGAACAAACACCACCACCAGCACCACCACTACTACCACCACACAAACCTCTATATGGAGGCATACAATGAAGTCCACATCCATTGTTGCAGCATTTCTGATCACCCGGACAGTTACCGTCCTGGGAACAGAGGTTCTCACTCCGAATACATCTAAGGTTGCTACTTGGACACACCCCTGGCTTTTCTGCTACACAGAAACATGATAGAGAAACCAGATCACTAAACGACTCGCTGCATTACAAACACTAATACCTCCATTTAAATACCTCTATACGGAGCCATGCACTGACGTCCACATCCTTTGCTGCAGCATTTCTGATCACCCGGACAGTTACTGTCATGGAAACAGTGATTCTCACGCACAACACAGATTCCTGCTAGGTTGTTGCTTGGACAAACTCCTGGCTTTTCTGTTAAACGCATGAGAGAAACCACTCCATCACCACACACACCCCAAAGACCTCATTAAACCCCTGCATAGTCGTTCAAAAGGTTCTCAAACTTCATTTCCCCCCCCCACAACTAAATTAACGCACACATTATTAGCATAAAACATCTCATGCACCTTCCCAACTGACATTTGGAATAGAAGTTCATGCATTTGACGTTTTACACCAGAAAGGCTCATTTAAGCAATGTGCAAATTATTTGGCAAACAAACAAAAAGGAGGTCAGTAGTCATGGCAGACACACATACCTGGTAACCAGGGCTGTACTACAGGCAGCGCATCTAGTGCGGTCGCACCAGACCCTGGGGCACCATAGGACTGCCCTGCAGGGGACCACCAGTGAGCAGCTCCTTTTATTTTTAAACAAAGAAATCCCATTCATCATCACATCTTTGTATAAAACACCATATAGCCTGCACATTGTGGTTTAGTGAACTAAAAAAAAAAATACAATCAACATAAAACAGAGGTGCACGTTTGGTGCAAAGGTGCATGTTTGTTTTAACACGTGTCCGTTCACTTATGTGCACTATATATTTTCAAAAAAAATTTGGCGCCGTGCAATGACGTTAAAAGGCCTCACTTATGACGCGTCCGTCGGCGTCCGCTGCGCTCAAATATACGGAGAGACACAACAGAACAGCAGTCAACGAGCCACACACCCGAGCTGTCATCTTCTCGACCGGTTATCTCACAGCAGCGCGGACATCCAGGAGCAACCGAGCCCAGGAACTCACCCCGTCTGCGCTGCGCGTTTGGAGCCTATTATCGCAGAACTTGATTAGCACTGCTCAGGTGTGCTGGATTACGGGTTTTTTGGGGGATTGGACACAAGCGTCGACATTGCTACTCGGGCGCGCGCATGACGCACGGCGCACGGACACATTGCATGCACAATTTCATACGAGAGCAGATAAAAAATGATCAGAGCTTACATGAATAAATGCATTATATCTGATGATGATAATGATTAAGAAGACGATTCTCAAAAAAAAGAAGAATATAAACACTTTCCTGTAAAACTGTGATTCCAAAACTGAATCACTGAATCAGAAAGTACAAACTAAAATAAAATAGCATAAGTGAACTATCAAAGCAATTCGTTTTATCATTAGTCGTTTTTATCTGTTGAATGAAATTGGTAATTCATAGTCCCAAGACACAGACATGTTGATTATTGTTACGTAAAGTTTATAAAAAAAATATTAAAAAGTTATAAAAAAAACTTTATTGCAATAATAAACAACAAATATTACAAAACAGTTAAGCACCAGAGCAATACGTATATATAATGAATCTTCAATTTTTTTTAAATAATTATATAATGAATTTTATTAAATTCTGGAAGTACAATATCTTTGGTCAATTTATGATCTATTTTGGCAAAGAAAAAAAGCATCAAATAGACAGTTTGGAGCGACAACTTGCTTTAACGACATAAATCTTCTGCCAACTTTTTTATGTTAAAAGAGCTATTCATAAGAGTTACGTTTTTGGCACACAATATTTATTTAGCATTTCTATATATAAAAAAAAATGGTATGGGGTTGTGATAACAAACTAAATTGTGACAGCACAATACTAGAGTTCATGGTACGCCAAAAATAAATACACCTTCTACATAATTTTATTTATTTCAGGTTAGATGAAGTAAATCAAATCGGTCCCGCTTTAATTGAGTAGGCAGTACAAATATTAAACAATATTATATAACCACTGTACAAAGACTAAATAAAGTATAAATATGAGAAAGCGTTATCAGAGATGGTGTCGGTGCTGGGTGTGATTTCATCATCGCACTTCAGTCACTTCATAAAGATCATGAGAAGTTGACGTTTTCCGTCTTTGGTATTCTCTGTTCTGCCGTCTTCACTTCTTTTCAAGCTCATCTCTAGCTATGCTCTTACTAGTACACGTTATAACCGTTTTCTTAATAAATGCTTAAAACAGCAAGTGTGGTGGTTACTCAAACCATTTTCTAAACATAACAACTACAATAGCGCGTGTGGTGCCTTTCTTAATAAACCACATAACTTCCTCAACTATACGCTTCAGCTACGCAATTGCTCAAATGAGGCTTTTCCAGGAAATTAACTAAATAATACAACATTAGACATTATATATTTGTAGCATATTGTAAAGGCCAGCCATTTCACTTTTCATTTATATGTGAATAAAACAAAGCATGATGATTTCATTCTTAGCTATGTTGTTCCTTTGGTAGGCCTGCTGGTCTTCAAGATGAACTTTGTTGACTGTGACTAAATAGATAAATGCTTTTTTGGAGGGCAAATTTATACGAAAGAGAGCTTTTATTGCTCAATGCATTGCTTTTCTCTTGTTTGGTGAGGACGCAGCTATAGACTGGAAAGGGCTCGATCTGAAGAAGAACTACTTCGATTTCAGACATGCGTTTTTTATATGCCGTATTAGAGAACGTGAACTTGCGAAACTCTTCTCACACGGAGAGCAGTGATACGGCTTCTCTCCAGCGTGCATCCTCTCGTGTGTTTTCAGATATGCTGACGAACTGAATCTCTTGTCGCAGTGTGAACACTTGTAAGGTTTCTCTCCAGTGTGCGTT
>NC_056707.1:3159722-3254666 GCF_018831695.1 Puntigrus tetrazona
ATTTTTATTTTTTGCACTGCTAGTCTCATTATTGACTTCGTGGTGTTCAGTAAATATACATGGCGTCAATGATTTGTTGAGCGACTCATGTAGTGTTAATAATCAAATGGAGCCTGAAAGAGTAATTGGAAGGCCGCTGTGTATTTTGGTCACAATTAACTTGTCAGCTATTTTGAGTTTGAATGTACTCGGTTAACTGCTGAACACCACAGAAGCATTATATGAATATTCTTTATCAATTTAGTATTTTTTCCGAATCCAAAGTTGTCGGGTGAATTTCGTGGCTTTGTCTAATTGTCTCTCTCTATTCCTGTTTTGTTTGTTCGCTCATCCCGGCTGGTTTGCTGACTGAACGTAAGGGTTGCGCGTAAGTATTCAGACATTGATCATGGATTTTAGAATTTGTTGCTTTTGTGCAACCCTTTGCTAATTTTTTTTATTTTAATAGGGTGGTTGAGTTCAGAACTGAAGAGCTCTGCGGAAAAAGGCAGTAGAGAAAGTCAACAAACATGTCATGAACGGCCGCCCTCAAGGTCAAAGAGGAGTGCTGCTTGGCAGATATGGATAAAATTACCTGTTCCCAATTTTAAACATTTCCAACTTATTCTCTCTGTAATTGTAATGAATATTAGCTAATTGAATGTTAATACCAATAATAGATCACTGATTGAATATTAATGTTGTTATTTGTTTTACATTTTTTACAAATATTGAAGACTACATGAATCATGTAAAAGTTAAACGTACTTTTGTTTGTCTTGGGTTAAAATGTTTTGCAATCCATTGAAATATTAAATTTTTTTGTTGGTTTGAATTAATGAATGTAATGTTGTCACACCAAGATTTTAATACACAAAGGTGAATTTTGTGCACTATATTAATGTACTTTTACTTGTCCACTAACTTTGTAATGTTTTGTAATGCAAATGAATTTTAGGTTCTGCGATCAGTTTGTTTCTCAAATATTTGGTTTTTCATTTTCTAAATTCCATTTAATGATTACATTAAATTGTAAAATTCAAAAGCCTCATTTTATTTTTTATATTTCATTCATTAATTCTGGATTTTCTGCTTCACTGATACTGGATTCTGCATTAGTTATTAAAAAAAAGGCTGAAACCCTGTTGCTTAGTGGGGATTCAGACGGGCGTGATTGCCCAGCGCGGTTAATCGCTCACGGGTGGAGGTGAGGCGGCGGACCCTAAGGGCATGGGCAGGAGGAGGAGGTATGGGTGGGGGGGCATGGGGATGCGGGCCCAGGCCTGGCGGTCCTTCCATGGTCAACATCCCACCACCATGAACAACCCTAACATTCTCAACGGTGATCATTCACGGATTCCAGGCTGGAAAACTGGAAGCAATTCATTTTCGTGGCCAATGTAAGACTTTGAATCCTTTTGAAACCCTATCTCCAACATTTGAAACTTGACCCTGACTCTTCATATGGTGTCTCTCTGTGCAGCTGGACTACAAGGTCGGATGGAAGAAGCTCAAGGAGGTGTTTGGAATGGCTGAGCGGGTTGTGCGTGCAGATATTCTGGAGGATAAAGATGGGAAGAGCAGGGAATGGGAACGTCATGACGCAGAGATGCCCACTATTGTTCACAGTCTGTATCCTTCACAATAGCTTTTGGATATGTATGCTAATTGGAATAAGGTTGTTAATGCTAGTTAAAATGTGCTATGCTTGATGTTTTCCTTAATGGATGTTAGTACGTTCAAACGGATGTGCCTCTTCTACTTCAGGTCATGTGCACACAAATTGGTGAGTAATCAAATGAAGTTTATCATTGAAGCTCGTTTTCAGGATTGCAGAAGATTAGTGGTACATTTGCACTTGCACAACTCCTCAATCTACACTTCATTGTCTCTTTCCAGGATGAGAAATCTCTTCCCAAAGGTGACTTTGTGCACCCCCAGACCGTCTCTCCAGCTTTTCCTCGTGTCATGACTTAAATTAACATGACTATATGGACCATCAGACTAAACTTGTATTTGGTTAGTTTCTTCTAAACCAGTTCTCCATCTCATGCAGGTGGTCGAGTGGTGTCGGTCCCGGGTTTGGGACCCGGTCAACTCCATCGATGCCCAGCTCAACCGGGTGGAATGGGCAACATGGGACCAGGAGGTGCAGAGTGACACGCATGGGTTTTCTGATTTTTTTGGGAATGTTTCTCTGTATGCACTCACTGAATATCACCCCTCCTCTCCATGAAATCTCATTTTCTTAGGAAATGGATGGAATGGACGGTGGCATGGGCAGAATGGGAGGTATGTGGTTCATCTCATCAGCCATTTTTCTGTTTTGATCCTATCTGAAAGGACCTGCAGGTGTTACTGGTTTGAGTTTCATGCTGTGGATAATGCGATTCTAAATGGACTCGCAACCTTAACTAGTTCACTGATCTCCACTAAACTGTGGGGTCATTTTGGAGGAGCCTATGTTATGTATTCATTATTCCATGTGTTGTGTATTATGAATTGGGAAGTTGTATGGTTGTACTGTGGTTAAATTTTTATCTATGAAGTAGCCTTCAAAGTAATGCTTTATCTTGTTTTTGTTTTTTAAAGAAAGGCTAATTGTAAAAAGTTACTTCATTTACTAAATCACTTTAATCAAACACTTTTCTCGCCAACATGACCTTAATTCACATGTTATCAATCTTCAGGGATGGATAATTTTGGAGGTAAAAGAAGGAACAATATGGATCAAGCTCACTTTCTGGAATGGGAAACATCGAATGGTATTTATTTTTATTTTTATTTATTTTTTTGTTAGTTGGGTTTGAAATGTTTTAATTTTTTACTTTAAAATGAAATTGCAGATATGGACCGTGGAATTGGTGTGGTGGCTTTGATAGAGATTTCTGTGGTCAGAATGACATGGGTATGTCCCGTAGCAACTTGGAGACTCATTTGACCGAGGAACAAGTTAGCTTACATTGACATTTTTAGCTCCTTTACATTTCTTTTGGATTTGCCACATAATGTTAACTCCTTTGAATTAATCTTTTTTAAATTTTTTGATTTCCAGGGAACTCCATGGGAATGGATCGCATGAACTCTGGCATGGACCGCCTTGTGGTGGTGGTGGAGGAGGTGGTGGTGGTGGTGGAGGCTGTGGCGCGTAGCGGACCGTATGGGAGGCCTGGATAGAATGGGAATGGATCACGGTTCCAATGTCGATCTGGATCGGTTGGGATCCGCCTCGACCGGTCGGGTTCAGGGCTTGACCGTCTGGGCCCAGCATGGATCGCCTAGATCAGGCCTGACCGCATGAGTTTCAGCGTGACCGATGGGTCCTGGTGGGTTCGACCGCGCTTGGGGCCCGCTCAGCGGATCGCATGAGCGCGGGGATGGACTTTGGCTTCTCCATGGGCAGCATGGACAGGATGTAAACACAGGCCTCGACCGGACCGGGTTCAAACTTCTCACCGCATGGCCCGGGCATGGACCGCTTCCTCCTCGGGTCTGACCGCATGGCCCGCATGGACCGGATGGGCTCTGGTGGTCGGTGGCCAGTTTGACAGACCTGGGTTGATATGGATCGTGGCAATTTTGGGACTCCTTTTAGTGGGTCTGGACAAGGAGGGCCAGGGTCTGGTGGAGCCAACGCCAGGAAAAGGCTGTCAGATTTTTGTCAGAAATGTAAGCGCTTGATCTTAACTTCCTGTTTTGTTTTTAAATATATATAGAAATTATCGTAATCATAACATAATTGGTCTTTTTTTTTTTTTTCAGCTGCCTCGACTTCACTTCTGGAAGATGTTGATGACACTTTCAATTCATGTGGTAAGACGTTTCCATCAGGCTTTTCTTTACTTCTTGCTCTTGCTTTAATCAATGACTTGTGTTTTGACAGGCATTGTGCAGTATGCAGACATAAAGATGGAGAACGGTGTCCAAGGGCCATGTGTGGTGCGCTTTGACAGTCCTGAGATCACGAAGGGCCTGTCGCACCATGAACGGCTACTGCTCAACGGAGAGATCGACGTCAGGATTGACAGGAATGCATAATCCCCATCTTCGCTACTGATTCTTCCACCCCCACACTATGCTTTCCAAAATTATTTGTCCGTTAAATATTTGTATTTGTGCCGAATGGTACACTTTTTTTAGTTTTGTCATGACTTTTAGAGACCAAATGTTTTGTTTTAAGCTTTTTTTTCTCTCGATTTTTATTGTGATGCTTTCAAGAAATTGCCTTGTTAAAGGTTTGTGCTAATAAATCTCAGCATTGAGAACTTAGATGTGGTGTTGTGTGGTTCCTTTCTAGCCAAGTTTGGCAGTGTTTTGGGCAATTTGAGATGGACGGGGTTTTTTTCTTTCTTACCAGAGCTTTAACTTCAGTTCAGTTTACCTTCAAATGTAAAAATGCAAGTCTTAATGCTAATGGCCAAACTACAAAATGTAAAAGAAAAACTACTAGACAAATGGCAAACCTTTAAAATTCAACGCCTCAAGCTCTGGGCTAACATGTTAAGTTCCATACCTACAACATACAGCTATGAAAATGTTGACTGTTGTGAACTCCGCAATTTTTTCATCCCAGAGCTACCAACAGCAATTTTCTTCACTTCACTCTTAACATTTACTAAATACTGTGCATGGTGTAATAATAATGCACAAATACATTGTGATAAATGAGTTTGAAATTCAAAATACATTCTTAAAATTTTATAAAGCTACATCAAAACCAAAGAAACTAATTGAAAAAATTTTAATTGGAGAAAAAAACTAATCTTGTTTACCAAGCCCATGAGTTGCATTTATTTAAGATCTGAATCAAATGTACACACATCAGTCCATTGGCTAAGGGTCTGTCCATAGAGATAAATGTCTTTTGCTGTAACATCAATGTGTCAATAGACTCAAGCATTTCATCATGCTCTTTGTTATTTAGGGGTACAGCTTTTCTGACCACACATACACACACAGCCGGAGTGTTTACTGATACACTTTATGTCTTTGTATAGACTTTATAATCCCAACTGTAAAGTGTGTGTACACATGATACAAAAAACAGACTTGAAATTCAAAAGAAAAACATCCTGGATGCTGGAAGAATGAGTGGGTCTGTGTGGGACTTAGACACCGTCATAAAGCCACTTGTGCAAAATAAATACAAAAGAAACTCTTCAAATAACATTTAAAATAGATTTATATGTATTTAAAGATCTATGTACAAGTTCTCTAAGACACTATCATTGGTGAACCAGAAAGAAAGACCGGACCAGTGAATAGTAGGATTTAGGTTGGGGAGCAAATAAACACATGCAACTAAATATGCGTGTGCTACACTTTTTACAAATGCATTACTGCAGTAGTCCCTTTATTTTGGATACAGCAGCAACTGGCCACTGCACATGATAATAACCAGTGTTGCACGCTCCATTGTAAAGTGAGATGCTCGCTAAAACCACAAATACACTCAATGCATAGGCACGCACACACACAAATTTATACACGTGATTTCCATAATTGAATGCTATAACAAATATTTCTGATTAAGTATATTATATAACAAGTCGCTTACATATTTAATTTCACGAATAAGTTTGGTCCCATCTTTCAGTTTAACATGTCTTTAATAACCAGGCCGTGATCACTTTGTACTGGATTTTGGCGGAAAATTTAAAATATATATATATATAAAAAAAGAATCAGGTGATGCGGAAAGTGTAAGTCCCGGGTAACATCCAAAGTATATAAGTTATCAGTCCTAATTATTACAAGTAAAATAAACGTAAAAAAACAGGGACTTTGGTTATTGCCAAATTTCAACACAAGTCAAACAGCCACTTGTTGGAATTTTCGTAACGCTGGAACACTATTGCTGGCGAATATTTTACAGAAAACCACAAAAATAAAACAATGTTTGTGTATTTTATATATATATATATGACCTTTTAACAGTGTTATTTAAACAAACAATGCTACCTGATAAAGGTGCATTAACAACTTAAGGTCAACAAAAACTAAAACAAAGTCTGACAAATCGAAAACATGTTCAGTATGTACCAGACAATTAAGGAAACACAAAACAACTGAAAATAATAAACATAAATAGTTCCATTATTACTCATAAATACATCTGGACATTGGTATTACTACTTGCTTGGTGTTGTTTATGGAATGGGTGAAAGGATCGAAGAAAACTTAAGTTGGCGTAGAAAGTCCGACTAGTATAGCTTCCGGACGCTCAAGAGTCCGGACTTCATAGCCGCCCTCTTCCTGAGGTCTGATTACTGTCGGAAACATTGAATTTTATGCAATTAGCATGCAAGTGATCACAGTCAATGGCCAACAGCCGAGATTAACGAATCCCAACACAACAACTACAGCAAAGCGCTGCACTTACTGCTCTCACCCTCCTCTTCATCCTCTGGCAGGGTTTAGACCTGAGCTGAAGTGCAGAGGAGAATATACCTAGCTTTTTGTTCCTCTGGAGGCTGCTTTGACAAAAAGCCAGACAGCAGGGAGGGCGCCAGAAAGAGTGGGAGACAGAGACAGCCAGCGAAACATGCAGAAGAAGAAAGACGAAGATCAGAAATGAGCAGTAAGAAAGCATAGACGTTAGCAGTGAGTTGTGACTGCTACTACATATGGAAAAGTTGTTTATTGATACAATGCATAGATTTATTGGAATTTCTACGACAAAATCGTAGAAAATTGTAGTTTGATATAAAATGCGAATTTGTTGGAATTTGAAAAAGATTCAACTGGCATGAATGATCAAAACAATCTTAGAGTAAACAGAGTAACTTCTAATCTAAAAGGAGGTAAGAGATTTAAAAGACAAAAAAAAAAATAAATTAAAAAACACGCAACACTATTTATGTACCATGTCGTAAGTATTTTCATATGAAATAAATATGTATAAAAGAGTTTGACTTGGATTGTATCTACCAGGATTTGATTGGAAAGCTAAAAAGCAAGCACTGATATTATTGGCTACAAGTATTTGTCCCCGCCTCTTACACGGCATTGATTACATCAACATACAAGAAAAGTTGTTTCGAATTGTACAAGAACTAATTGTATTAGACTATAAAACAATTATTAATTATTATTCATATTAATCATATTATTAATATAGTGCACCATTAATCTGCACTATAAGACCAGGGAACACTGGAACAAAAATATTTAGCAGTTGTTGTGTACTACAAAGAGTTTTTGAAGTGGGACAAAAATAAAACTACATCCTGCAATATATATATTTTTTTACATGAAATTAACATTTTAAGGTGTAATTTTGTATCGTGATAGCTTTAATAATATTTTAAATGTAATTTTATCACAAAATTTTATTACTACTATTATAAGGCTAACACTAGCTTAAACTTCAGGAGACTAACTCATTTCCTAAAACTACCTCACAACTAGTTTCAAGTGGTTCAGCTATGACTTACAGCTACCGCCTTCAGCGTGGACGGGCCGATTAAACACAGACGCCGCCATCAGAGAACTTGAAAGAGACACGGACAAACAGAGACGGCAGACAATGAAAGACGGTAATAAAGCGTAATGAAAAGTCAAGGAGATGGAGTTCTGTTTAGCGGTGGCTAAATGAAAAAATTGGATAGCCCGTTAATAAGAGGAAAGAGCGCCCGAGCAGCCGGTGTAGGGAGTTAATGGACGAATAATTCAAGAGGTACGCCTGAGCCTCTTTTTCGCTCATTTACTGCATTTAAGAGCCTCTTTGGGTCTAAATAAATGATAATTGACAATGATGGCCATTTCTCACTTGTCCCCTCGGAGACGAAGCCGTGGATGTCATTCCAGTGTGGCTATTATATCACTGGTGTTGTCTAAAAATGAATACACAATGCGTGACATTCCCTGCATTTAGCGATGAACAATAAGGATTATCAAGTCACACAGAAGATGATAATAAAGACCCAGCGGAGCCCTAACACCACTGTTTAATACTGGATTTAATCACAGTCTGTCCCCTCAAAATCAAACTGTGTTTTACATGAATTAAGTCTTATTTTATTACTGCTGTGACATTGTTTTCATCAAAGCTACATAAAACCCGCTTTTGTTTCTTTTATTAGGTAAAATGTTTTTTCTTATTTATTTTATATATATATATATATATACATATATATATATATATATATATATATATATATATATATATATATATATATATAAAACCAGCATGAATGAAGCAAAAATATAGCAAACAAATCTTATAAAATAATGTATTTCATTGCATGACAGTAATGAGCATGTAAATGTGAATTTAGAAAGAAAATATTCAGAAAATTTTGTGAAAATAATGCAAAAATGTTACTAAAACAGGATTAACTTTTCTTTTTATGCAATATACAGCTTATAGGCTATTTTGAGTAAAAATATAATATATAAATATTCTTTAATCAATATACAAAGAAATTAATTTTATACTTACTGCACTGGATTTTTATAGAATATATATTTTAATTACAAATCCTACTAAATTTGGTTATTGTTTAAAAAAAGTAGAAAAATGTATACTTGTCTGATTATACCTCTTTTTTATGTTTTGCTCCTTAAGGTGTTTTCTTACCCATATGAATGCTTCATAACATTATTAAACACGTATTTTAAGTTCAGGAGGACTGCGCTTACAAAATAAAATGTCTGTAATTGGTAACGCCCTCGCCCTCGCTCCACAGAGGCACGGCTCAGACATCCCAAGCCTGACTGCCGCTCGGGCCAGACTCCACTGCTATCCTGGGCTCGGGCGACGGAGGGGACGACAGGCTTCACTTAACGCCTCTGCAGCTTCACTACACGAGCAAGAAAGATAAAAAACAATCAATAGATTTTCTGAATAAACCGCACAATTAGGGAAAGTTGAATACAAAGTCTAAAAATGCACGGTCGCTTTGTTTGTCCTTTGACAGCACTACATACGCATCTAAATATACTGTACGGTTACCATGGGCTATTTTAGCACATTAACATTTTTATGAATATTTGAATTAGCTTTCATTATAAATTTTAATTGTTACTTACATTGGCAAATTTATGCCAATTTTATCTTTCTATTAGTGCTGTCAACCTAATAATCATGAATTAATTACACCCAAAACTAGTGTTTGTTTACATAATAAATAAACACTGTACACATAGATATATATATATATATATATATATATGTGTGTGTGTGTGTATATATATATGTGTGTGTGTGTGTGTGTGTGTGTGTGTGTGTATATATATATGAACACTACATACAGTATGTGTTTTGGAAATATTTACATGTATATTTATACAAGTTATTATTAGATTAAATTATTATTATTTAATAAAAATATATTTTCCTTACTGTCTTTATATTTATATATAATGTTATACACACTCCATAAATTATAAACAAACTTGATTATTTCACAGCACTTAATTTCTATACATCTTTTGCAATTTTAGGACTTTAATATATATATCCTTCACAATTTTTAATTTAAGTTTAGACTTTCAAAGCTATTTAATGCTACGCTTATTTGTATGGAAGTGTACGGCATGAAATCCCAAAATATCAAAATACCTTACATTGATTTGCTGTAAAACGAGGAAGATTAATAAATAAATGCTATTTAAAGTCAATGAATACATTTAATTAAACTGCTATTATTTCCATAATTGTTACAGAAATGTAATTTCTGCATATATTGCCAATGGTCCTGACTCGCACAAAAACAAAACAAAATACATTTGAGCACTTATTGCCAGTGCTTCCTGTTTGGTTATTATGCTCCTCTGAGTGCAGTTGCCATGGCGCTGCTCCATCACTATGAGGAGCTGCCAGCAGGTGAACTCAGTCAATGAAGCACATCTAATTTCTATTCCCATGACGCCCCAGATCTCACATCCAATACTGCTTTTGATTTAGCGCAATGTACTTCATCATTCGCTTGCCCTTAATTCCATAACACTTCACCGAGACCTTTCTTTTTATTCAATACGCTGATCGATATCTGGCTTCTCAAGTAAATAAATATGAAATGTTATGAGAAAGCTATGTACTGACTCTCCGGCGATACCTGGGGAGCCACGAGGGTGGGTTCGTTGTCGATCTTCCCTCCCACTTCCAATCTCCACCGTGATGGTTTGCTGTCCTCATCCCGCATACTGCAAGAAGACCAGCAGAGGGCTCAACTACACTACTAGCCACTGCTCTCCATTCATTGAGGAGAAGATCAAACCCAAGAGAGAAACGAACATAGCAAAGGCTGCTAATGCAACAAAACTTCGAGCCAAAAACTAAGTGGCTTCGGGAAGGTCTGGCAGACTTACGTTTCTTCATGGCTAGACTGGGTGTGTCTCCTGTGCTGAAGAAAACAGGGCGTTTATTGTACCTGGCTTGGCGGGCAGAGACGCCGAAATATTACAGAGCCACAGACGGAGGGGGTTACCTGTGGCGGTGTTCGAGGCGTCCGACGGGAGCCGTCGGGATGGAGAGGGAGGTGGTGGAGGAGAGCGGTGGCGATGGAGGCTGTGGTGGCTTCCTCGAACGAGGAGGGGTGCAGGAAGCACGTCCGCCCCGACCTGAAACAGGAACTGCTGAATAAAGCCATTAAGCTCTCACGGTTAAGGAGGAAGAAGGCACTTTGTCTGTACCCATCGCCTTCCAGCGTGGGGAAGCTTCGCGCGCCCTCAGGTCGTAAGATGTTTTCGCTTCTCACAAACGGCAGCTGGTTGGTTGACCAGCCGCCTGCCGCGTACTTGGCCGCAGCTGTACCCCCACGACTCTTCGACGGAGAGGATTTCATAGTGCTGAAAGAATTAAAAAAATGCACTTCAGTAATACATCTGTTCGATATTAAGTCGCTTTTTCATTAGCAGATTCTCTCATAAACTGCTGTGGCTTTTGTTTTTCTCAAAAAAAAAAAAAAAAAAAAAGTAACATGATAAATAGGTGTCTTTGGCATTATTAGCCAATATTTTTAAAATAACTTTTAATTTTATAGGATTGCAATCGCTCTTGTACATGCTCATTTCCATCTTATTTTTAACATTTGACTACCCTTAATCGCTTAAAGTTAATCTTTAAACCACTTTATTGGCTGATATTACAGCTTTTAAAATAGATCAATCCCAGATATTTACTTGACATGCTATTTTATATTTTTGAATTTTGTGATTACTCAATATCTAATATCTCTTTGAAAAACTGACATATAATCTAATATCCTGTTTTTTGTATACAGTGCTATTGTAGTTTTATTTCTATACTATTATAGAAATTCTGTTTTTATTATTCGTTTCTATATTTTAATTTAAGTTTATATTTAAACATATATATTATTGATATATATAATGTAATATAATGTATATTATATATTTCTATTAAAAATTATGTCTATTTAGATTTAAATTTAGTTTTGTGCTTTTGAGGTTAAAAAAACTGTGTTAAAAGTAATCTTTAGCAAATCATACAGTATATCTATTGCTGTGGTGCCTAAATTAATTTTTGTATCATTTAAATTATTGATTTTAAAAGTTTTTATTCATTTAATTAGGCCAAATACTGACCAAACTATTTATCTGTTATTGGTTATTAAACTAAATATTTATCGGTACAAATAAAACCTAAAATCAGTGCATGTGTATATTACTTCATCAGTAAGTTTCCATGCTGAATATGGACTTAATCGCATTTAATCTCAAGTTCAACTCAGGAAGCAGTTCACTCCACACGTGTCTTTCTGAAAACAGTAGTGCCTATGAATCTGAAGAACCTGTTCAGACAGGAAAGACGGTCTGTAATGACACGTGTCCTGAAGAGTGAAAAAGAGAGGATTAAGAGTACCATCCCATTTAATCTGAAAAGTTACAGCATTCGACCCTTTCCAGCTGACCAAAACACCAGTTCAGAACTAACACCACGCAGGCCAAAATGCGATTTAAGTCAAAAATCATGCCAGAACTTCTGTCTTAACTGCACTGAACTCACACATGTGTTACTTTACACATATAAATCGCATAAAACATGTGTTCAAGCATTATGCTCAAGTGTACAGGTGGGAAGTGCAAATTCAAAATCACATTAACACATTTGTCGATCAGTTTAATTTAACATCCATCATTCCCGGAGTCAACCAGTCAGCCTTAGGTAATATACACCGTCACCTCCAGCTGACGCAATCAAGATATACCAGCTCGAGGTCTATAAATAACGTAATTAGCATGCAAATGAACCGTGAGCTGCTGGCAGTATGGCGAGACCGCTAAGGCCATAGGCAGGGTTGGAGAAATCTCCCTTATTCACAGCTGAGCTGAGAGAAAGGAGAGTGTGTGTGTGTGTGTGTGTGTGTGTGTGTGGCATATTCATATATCCAGCAATAGCACAATTAGCACATCCTCTGAGAAAAACAGCCCCAAATTAGCGCACATTTCACAAGCATTTCTCCAAAACCTCTAATTCTCACTAAACCTCATCTATGCGAACGCACTGCAGATCACGCTTTTTATTAATGTGAAAATGTAAGAAGTATGAGGAATTACACTGAAGGTCGGAGACCACAGAGTCTGGAACACAGCTGGATGTTGTTGGCCAAAGCTTTTTCCAAAAGATGAAATGGAGCGCTCCTCGCAATTTACAGTGAGATGCTTCAGGTCTTTTTCAGGGGATAACGGTCAATGAAATTTAGCATTTACCCTGTCATGGACTAGAGCTCTACTGCATGCTCCAATTTCTTTATTAACCCAACAGAAAATGAATAAAAGCTATTCCACAGCGCTCCAAATCATACGGGCAGAAATGAATCACACAGTTCTTGATGTAAATAGTAAGTGGCGTGAGTCGGAGAGATTGACGCAAGCACCTGTAAGACTGCAAGATGTCGATTATTCCGATGTAGAGCAACAGGACGCTCTCTCTTCATTGACTGCAGGATACCACCCATCCTGACAGGCAAAAACCCCAATAAAAATTTGAAAGTCTAGTCTATACATTACTGATACAGAAATGAAATGTAGCTATACATCTGGGGAACAAAATTACAAACTATTTTATAATATTTGGAAAAATACTTAAAATAACAATTGAACACGAAATTTAAAAAGAACCAAGACAAAAAAATAAAATAAAAAATACAAAAAAAAAAAATCACAAAAAAAAAAACAAACACAACAACCAATCTCTATAAGATACATATAAATAAGATGAAAATAGGATCAAATCAACAGTAAATATGAATTTGTTGGGTTGATATAGATCTAATTATTTTAGCCAAATTTTATATAAAGATTACAAACAGACTCAAAGTTCTTTTTTTCTGAAAGAAAGTAATATAAAAAACAAGTAAAACAAAAAAATGAATTTGTTGTTTGCAACTTTAGCTTGCATAAATGCATTTACAGATAAATGATATCTAAATATGATGGGACAAAAATTTGGATAGGCAGGTTTTCTAAATAAGTTTTTAAAAGAAAATAACTGCATTATAATTTTGTAATTGCAGCCCTGCGCTTTACCATATCTGAAAATGTATCACGATTTTGAAATATCCTTTGCGTGTGTCAAACATGGAGTAACTCGGGCAGCTCACGTGGTCCTCGGTATCAATGTCCTCCACAGGCCGACGCTTCCTGTATGGACTCCATTGCAGTGAGAGCGCTTTCTGTGCCAGCGCCCTTTTTCATCACTGCTGCCCTGAGATCCTCTCCATCTGCTGCTCTTTTCTCCGCCTGATCGATGTTGTGAACTCCAAGCAGCAAACTATAATCCATAATCAAAGTCAAGACCTATAAACCAAAAACGCATCAATATTCGGGCTCCTGGAATGGCTCTAGACGGCAGCACACTATGAGAACTTACCAAACAGTCTCTCTGTAAAGTCTTGACCAGAGCGTTGTACGTGTCTGTATCCGGCACAGACCCTCTTTGTATGTCCTGTATGAAATCAAGGTCTTTGGAAAGTGGTCGGCTTTTCCGCCTTTAGAGGCCCGCTTGTAGGTGGAGCCCTTCAGGCTGACGGAGGTGCATGCGCACCACCCTGGGCAGAACGCTGTCTGGTGACCACCATCCTGATGTTCTTCCTACCATTGTAATACGCAGTACAGCCCAAGAACTGGGCAATAAGGTGCGAGGATTTTGATTCAAGTCTCCAAAAAACAAACATTTGGAAACTGTTTGATTTAGTCAAAAATAAAAAGTTGTGTCATTTTGTTTTGAGCATTTTATTTTAAATTGTGAACTACAATGTATTAAGTTTGCAACTTATGTTTAAAAATGTGAAAATATAAAATGAATGGGGTTTTTGTGGGTTTTCTGAAGATAAATTCTAAGACTTTCTAAGATGCTTTTAAGACAAAGTGAGGGAAAATTCATAAACTTAAAATTCTAAGTATTAGCAACGCTTAAGTTTAAAAATAGTTTTGAATAAATTTTTTTGGTAGTATAAGTACACAACATTTAATGCCACGTAATGTAATACTTTCAGCTCTGATTCAAGACCTTTAAAGGCTAAAATCTAAGGAAAAAATTAAATTAATACTTTTACTTACCCATTACGAGACATTCAGCAAAGAACAAATGTCTGAGAAACAACATTCTTTTCCCAATGAATTTAATGAATTTTTTTTTAAAAAAATGTAAAAATTTTAAAAAAGTTTATTATTCATTTTATTTAGATTTTGTGTATAAATGAAGCTTTCTACAAATCTTGCAGCCCAAGGTTTGAATATGGGAAAAAAGTGAGATTCTCTCATAATTGTTTGGCATTTTCTAACACGCGAAAAAACATTTCCTAAAACTTATATTTGGCTTTTTTGACATTTCTACATGGCATCATGACAGGAAAATATTTTTTCAAAACATGAAAAAGAAAATAAATAAAATAAAGTCACAAAAAAAAAAAAAAAAAAAAACTTTATATAGCATGCAAAATCACACCTTAATCCAAGTTTATTGGGGTAAAAGCATTTGGCGCATTAAATTAATGAAAAATTCGTTTTTTGACTCCAGGCACAAATGATTACATCTAAACCCCCAAAAACACTTCTTTCATAAGTCAATGACATTCATTTTGCCAGTTAATGTTCCAGAGCATAGTAAAACCGCCTGATTCCAATTAGTTTAGAGTTTAAATCTCTTAAAAGTCACTACACAAAAAGCAAAGCAATGAAGCGGATATCCAACCTATAAAGGCTTTGTGACACCCATCACCTTTGCACAGGTGTCATGTCCTACAAGATACGACATCAAAAGAGAGAAACGGTATGAGGAAAAGAGCCAGACAGTAATAAAGACAGGTTTCCAGAGATCTACTAACTGGCTAAGGTCAGCAAGCACTAAACAACAGCTGATCCGTCTACCATTCATGGGCTCATTAGCTCCAGATGAATGGATGGAAATAAGCTGCCAGTCGCTGGTTAGACTCTGCTGACAGCGCAGAACCCATTTAGGCATCATCTATTAAAAAAAAAAACAACTCATGTTCTCTGGAAACCGAACCTTTTGTACTTATATTATGGAATGAAATGGTCCACTGAGACAGAAAGTTGGAACGGGTCACGGCTTATATGCTAACTGTGTCATTTGTTTTGTTATTCAGGTAAATAGTAGACATATTGCCTCGGGGAAAATTAGTTCAAAATAGGAATGTTGGGTAATCAGTGTTGTTTAACAAGGCGGTTGATGTGACAGCATGAGATAATGGGCTAGGAAAGCATATTTCTCAAAAATGCAGTAATGTTACACTTTTTTAGGGGTTAAAAATGATCCAATAACCGATAAAAGCACATAAACAGCCAGCGCTCAAAACTATCGCCTTTAGCTTGATTCACACACAATTGTCTTCTAATAATGTTTTCTAACTGGTACGCTTTTTGCGCTTGAGTTATCGCGCATTGCTTAATAGTAGCCCTATTTTCTATAGAAGCTGAAACTAAATAATCAAAAATAATTTTGATGGCGGACTGTAATCCAGAAAGGATTGAAGTAAAATTATATTCCAGTTTTAAATGTGATTCTGATTACAGATAGCCTGGGATTGCACAAGATTTGTACTTTAAAGAAAAAACTGTTTGAAGGGAGCATAGTTTGCTTTTACAGGTTAAATTTTTTAATATGAAATTCAAATGATGCGGCAATTAGAGATTAGACTGTACATAAATAGAAATCTACATGCTAATACGCACTATACTCATAATCACACAATACTGGTATTGTTAACATTAATCATTTGAGAATAACTAATACTAATCGACGGGGTTTGATTTGATATGAGCTAATCGATCAACTAAATAAAATCACCATTGGTAGCCACCATTTTTTCCTCAGTCAGAAATAAAGCATGGCTTACTTGTTCATATGACAATAGACTACGGTGAAAATTCTTATTTGGGTCATATATTACAAGACATAAACTATAATCTGTGATTACCATTACTCTGACTGACTGACAGCTACACATTCACCTCAAAACATTAGATTCATCTCTGCGCTGGAGCCGCGACACAGTACAAATATAAATATAATTCTGCAAGGAATTACAATACCAGGTGTTCAAACGTAGATGGTGAGAAAGAGGCAAAAAACGTACGGACTGCAGCTTTAACAATGCAACTAACAGCATATTTAATCCAAGTTTAAACTGCATCTGAAAATGTATAAAGGTCTGCATCAGTGATACACCGATATATCGGCCAGGTGATAGTTACATTATTGCCTATATTAAATATAGAATAGATATACTGCATCATATTTATCTGCATTATATTTACTATCAGCTAATTTACTCTCTAGATATTATATAGGATGCTGAAAAGCAAACTCACTTATTCTATAACAATCATTCTTGCCGATACCGATAAACTGATTCAGATCACTTGGACATTTTACCATAAATATTAGCTCACCATTAGGCTACATATCACTTTCTCTTATTAACTATATATGAACTATATCATGCAATACGTATGTGTTGTACAAATATATGCACCCTGCTTTCGTGATTCTTGGCATCGGACACATCGGTCGACCTCTACTTTGAACTGTACCAAAGTACAGCAACTCACCATGTAATATCCAGGAAGAAGCTTTGCAAAAACTCTGCCTCCTTTGTGCATGACCGTCTTAATGATGAACTCATCATCCTTACGTGGCGTAGAAGACTGAGCCACTGGCTCCAGGATTGGACAACTCAATTAATGGCTCGTTACAGAGAGAATACTAAAAGGCAATCACAGGTTGAAATACACAAATTTTGCTTGAGTGATTATTCAGTAGTCCAAACATTTATTATAAAATCCAGCCTTTAGCTTATATTTCTCACCAAATAGTCATCCGGCCGTATCCCAAAGAGCTCTCTGAAGTAACGGAAGGCGACGGAGCATAGGTTTTGAAACGAAGTCTGGGAAATGATGGGCTGGCGCTCAAGTTGCTGCCTTCGCTGGACAAACAAACAGAAGAAGATATTTTTTTAAATGTATTTTTTTTATGTTAAATTCCACATCCACCCTCAACCTCAGACAGATAGCGCACCTGGGAAGAAGATGCTCTCCACCACATAGAAATCCTGCATGAGGACGTCCTCAGCTCAGGCTTGGAACTCAAATTACCAACCGTGTAACCAATCCCAAGCTGAATGGCCCCCTTGAGGGCTGAAAGATGTGGTCTGAAGAGGATGTAGATAAAATGAGTGTCATAAATATTAACCCTAAACCCAGAGATTGAGCTTTTGCATCTTCTGTTTTGATGTCACCTGTTACCACATTTCTGCTAAACTTATTAGCAATATTGCAATTCTAGGTGAGATATATATTTGTTAAAGAATGTTATTATTGATGGATTTAGGTAAAAATTTTAGGTTAATGTTAATTAACAATTATATATACAAAATCAATTTATATAAAACATATGGTATCAATATAATGTGCATAGCTAGAAGTAAACAAAAAATCTGAATGTATAATATACAATATCAACCAATCCAAAATAAAAATTGTAGATTTTTTTTTATTAAAAAAACGTAAGAAAAAACCTAATAGTAGCTGATATCAATCCTAAAAAATATCTGTATTAAAGAAAAAGTGATTCATTTAAGGTCAACATTAGACGATGTGGCAAAAGGTAACCCAAATAATAAAGAGGGGAAACTGGCACATATAAATATATATACACATCATATGAACCAATATAGGATATGAACCAATATAACATAAAAAAAAATACTAACATCAGCTGATATATTACTAAAATAAAAACTAAAATAATCTGAACAGAATCAATATCAAAGTTGCTGAAATTATGTAGGTCCAATGCACCTTCTTATACGTTGTTTCTCCAGAAGCATCCACTCCTCTGTGTCCGATCTTCTTCCCATGAGCCGGCTGCCCTGATGACGAAGGCATCTGATATAAAGAAAGTAAATATGAGATAGCAGCAACCTGCAATCCCTGCATAAACAGGGTTCATTTGCAGTCTGACAGTAGATATTGTTGATATTGAGAAAAAGGAACATACCTCTGTTATGAAAGCCTTTTCGATATAGAGTCTAGGAAAGAAAAGAAAAATGATTGAAGCAGATATTCACAACAATATCTGAATAAAAAAAATATCAGATTTCATCATTTGCAAAATGAAAGCACTGACATTCAGCCCTAAGGATCATTTCATTTTGTAAAAAGTACCCATGAACACATTATTGTCTGAAATTATAACCAGACTTCAAGAGTCAGCGGGTCAGACAGCATCAGCCAGCTTCATTACTCAACCTCCATTTATATTCCATCACCGCCCCTCAAGCATCAGTAGCAGCTGTCAACAGAGACTGGGGCGTTTGTTGACAAAGACAGTTTGATAAAAATACACCATGTGAAGATGACGGCTGGATTCCTTGAGCTGTGCTTCTCACCCCACAGTCGTCCCAGATGCACATGCTCCCATTCAGTCCTGTTCCCGTTTCCATGGCATCCCAATCAAGGTCAACAAGCTTTCTCAGAGATTGCATATGCATGTGGCATCAACAGACACATGCTGCTCTAAATAGGACACTGGCCAGCTAGACAGAGCAGCTCATAGCCATGCAGTGAGAAAGCAACAGCAAAACTAAGATGACGGGCCTGCTGGAAGATCCAGCTAATAACAGCTTCAATCTAAAAATGAACAGGAAAAAAAAAAAAAAAAAAAAAAAAAAAAAAAAGCGCTTTATATTACTTCTGTTGAACATAGCAAACCATAATTTGAGTAACACATCTACAGCTGCTCTACTTCATCCTAAATGAATACATTTGAGTCTTCAATTAATCATTATAAATTTTCCATAAAATAAATTCCTTCCAAAGCCGAATGAATTGGTTTGTGACTTAACTCAATCATCTGGATGCAACTAGAAGCTCATGGGAGAGGAAAGTCTTAACATCCATCCTGACTAGTCAGATCTTCTGAGAATCATTTGAAGTAATTAAAACCTGAACAATTATTTCAGATCTCAAACCGAATACATTCTTAACTTATTGGTCTAGTCACCAATGATTAGTAGCCAATTAAAACATTGTGAACAATTTATTCATTAAAGTCAGATTTCAAAATGTACTCAATCAAAATCAGTTTGCAATGATTAGAAGCTGGAGGCGAAATCTTCAAAAATCAGTCCAAAACAGTCATGATTGAGGGGTCTGAGGCATGTGGATCAATTTGCAGGCTTTTATTGGACAAAGGCACGGTCAAAGCAGGCTGACGTTGAAACACAGCAAACAGGAGTATAAGAGGCGAGGCAAGGCAACAACAGAATCCAAAAAACAGGCAGAGGTCTGGTCAGGCAGCAAACTAATCAAAAAAAGACAGGCAGGGTCAAAACCAAAGAAACTAGAACAAGGGAAACACAAGGCTAGGCTAACTATAAACAAACAATGCAACATGCAGGTGAGGGCCTGCTTCAAAATTTATAGTTCCAAAAAAGAAGTAGCAGCTGAGTAAAGTGACTACAGGTCATCCAGAACAAACAAAAAAAAAAAAAAAAAATTGGTGATAGGAGGTGGAACACGGGCCGGGACGGTGGGCCAGGTCCATGTGGGGATACAGGTCACCAGGGGCGGATCGGGCAGCTTGGGACCCCGGCCAGTAACTGGGACAAGACACGACAAACCGGGCCGAAACCCTCCAGGGCAGACTGGGCTTGCCAGGACAGCATACATGAGACCAGGGCCTGAAAGAAGCAGAGACAGACAACATAGACCAGGCATCCGTGGCCCCAAAGACCAAGACTTGGCCGGATGAATCTTCACAAACGCCCCCCCCTGTAGCTGCGGCTGGACAGGAGTTCACAAGCAGCCTCCTTAGTTTTGATTGGACAGAATGAGGGCCTCCAGGTGGCCTCCATAGCGGTGACTGAACTGAATGAGTCACAGGTGGCTCTTATAGCAGGGAAGGAACAGGGTGAGTTCATAGAAGGCTTCCATAGTTGTAGTGGGTCTGGTCAGTGAGTCAGACAGCCTTCACAGCCGGTGCGGGGTGCAGGGCGAACGTTTATAAGTGGCTCCCATAGCCATGACTGGACGGGATGAGAATGACCTGATGACCTTCACAACCGTAGCTGGGCAAACTGAGGATTCATCAATAGTCTCTCTAGCCATATCTTAGCTGGGGAAAAGGCTCCTGCCGATCTCTATGACCTTGACTGAATTTGCTGTGGGCCCATACTCAGTCTCAATGTCCAACACATACCCACTCAGGAGGTTCTACAGCAGATGCGGGACACCTCTAGAGCAGGCTGGCAGACAGGAGAGGTCTCAAGAGCGGACTCAGGGTCAGAAAAGGCCTCAGGGGTGGACATGAGTGGGCACTGGAATGGATTGGTAGACAGGAATGGGCTCAGGAACAGATCTGTGGACTGGTGTAGAAAGTGAGCAGTGTGTAGCCCAAACACACAAAAATGGCAACCGCCATTACAGGAAGCACAGTGAACAGTTTCAGGGATGACTTGTGCTGAGGCCCTGGGGATACCGGCTGCTCACTGGTGGATACGTCCAGACCGGATATCAGCCTCAAATGCCCCCGGAACGCCCTGGTGTCCTCAAATGCGGCAACCACAGTGCCTGGAAAACCTGAAGGGGCATACATGGTGGCTGAGAACTGCGGCTGGATATCCGCAATGGCTGAAGGCTCCGGTGTGGTGGCCATCTTGTGCAGTGGATCAGGGCAGGCGGCCATCTTGGGCAGTGGCTCTGGGAAGGCGGCCATTACAAGAGTCGATGCTGTGTCCTATTCCTCCGCAGTACCCAGTGTGAATGCTGACCCCACAGTCACTAAAGCAAACTCCACAAACTGTGCAAGTGACCCACGTGGACCCTCACAAACCAGTTGTGTTTTGAGTGGCTGATTTATTCCCTCACAAAAGAATTCAATCAACAAACAGTCCGGTAAGTCTGAGAGGTAAGCCAGGTCCAGATATTCTTGGGTGTAGTCCTCAAGTGTTCGGTGCCCTGCTTGAGGGGTTAGTAATGACATTGCGAGGCACATACCTGACCATAGTTTGGGTGAAAAGCCGCTGGATCCTGGTTTGATGTTGCATTCTATCATGATTGAGGGGTCTGGGGCATGCGGATCCATTTGCAGGCTTTTATTAGACGAAGGCATGGTCAAAGCAGGCAGACGTCGAAACACAGCAAACAGGAGTATAAGAGGCGAGGCAAGGCAACAACAGAATCCAAAAAACAGGCAGAGGTCGGGTCAGGCAGCAAAGAATCAAAAACAGGCAGGGTCAAAACCAAAGAATCTAGAACAAGGGAAACACAAGGCTAGGCTAACTATAAACAAACAATGCAACATGCAGGTGAAGGGCCTGCTTCAGAATTTATAGTCCCAAAACAGGAAGTAGCATCAGAGGAAGTGATCACAGGTCATCCAGAGGTAAGGGCTCCCTCTGCTGGCTTGGTGTAACAAAAACACATTAATTTGTGACTGCTAATATATAATTTTGAACCAGATCTTGAATTAATCATTTAAATGGTTCACAAAATAAGAATGATTCATTTACAAATTAGAATGAACCAGTCTTTGACTTATTGAACTGGTCACTACAAGTAGTTATTAATTACAGAGGAAAATCTTAACATCTGACCTATCAATATTATTTTGTGATTGTGAACAAATAATTAGTTTGAGACAGATCTTTAATGAAACCACCTTGAATGATCTGTTCACAAATTAGACTCAATCTGGTCTTGTATCACTGTAGTTTGGGGTAAACTACACCTTTAGGACGATAACTTTTTTTTGGAACAAGGTACCTGGTTTCCATCCACAAGCTGGTAGACCAGCTAAGATGGCATAACCAATTGTAAGCTGGTTTGCTGCTAGTCAAAGATGTTTTATCAGTTATCAGCACTAATAGCTAGCTTGGACTATAAATTCTTTACCAGCTGGATTTTCCCCTAGCAAGCTTTACATTTTGGACAATTTGTTGTACTGTATATGGAAAAAAGCTGGAAGAAAAGTTAGGAAAAACATGATGATTGCAATGTCCCTAAGAAGGCAAATTTTCCATTTTCACCTCTGAAATAGCACATTCACACCAACAAGCCTCATGACCAAGTTAGTTCCTGTTATTTCTGGATCCAGCAGTCAATGTGGGATCCTGAAGCTGTTTGGGCAACATTGTGGTTCTCCTTAAAAGAGCTTTTTCCTAGACCTTGTTCGCCATTGATAGGTTTGGCCCCATTTCAAGCTGGAGCACAAACATGCAGCAGGATTTCTCCTGGGTCGACCACACGTCTAATAAAGAGTATTAGACCAGCAAAAATCTGCTTCCTAATTCTATATGAACAGAAGAAATGTAATTGGAATTCAAATTGACAATTTATGCAGGCTAATATGCATCATAGATGCACATAATGTTTACTGTATTAAAGAAGTTTAAGAGGTTCTTTTTGAAAAGGAAATCTGTTTAAAACATAAACAGAGTTGATTGTAATATCATTGATAGCTAAAGGATTATAAAGTTATCTTATATAACTCAAACACTCTGGTAATTAGGTTAACTAAACTCAATCAACATACCATTCCTATTCTATTATGAGATAGTGTTAAACTTCTGTCAATCCATACCAAACTCGACAAACTTCTAAAACACAGGTTACAGCTCATAACATCTCTAGTGCTAATGAATTAACAAAACACCTCCTGAAATCACTTTGATAGGTGTGATCACAGCCAGCTCAAAATGGACTTGAAATAAAGAACTTGACGACAGAACCTTGGAGGTGTCACTTGACACCTCAAGCTAACATTCATTATGTAGGACTAAATTTACCAAAGATTCAGCATATATATGCTACTTGGAGTAAAATATATGTTGTATGACTGCAAAAATCTAAAAACTGGAAGTAAAACCATGAAAACCCATGAAGGACAGCTTATAATTTGGTCAAAGTGAACTGTATAAAGCAAACCAAAGGAAACAAGAGACTGTAAACCCACCAGTAAGGCATTTTCAAGTCTCACTTCTGATCTGAGATGAAAACAAAACAACTAAGTTCCTCTTGTGAATTTCATTCAAGGTAATGAGCAATTCAACAGATTTATTCAAAGTTCATAGCTCTTCTAAGTAGACGCCCAACAATGCACTTGTGAGTCAAGAGATTCACCCAACTCTAGTTTAAACAGATACATTCTTTTTTCTCTCATAACTTTATAGTGTGCATGTGTTGAACACCCGTGTTTGCATAAACTATAAAATAGATTATAATTTATAAGGCTATGGTGTTAAACTATACACAAATGGCAAGTATAGTTTGAGCTTTACAGTTTTCACCTGGTGGACAATAAAAAGAGCTGGCTCATGCTATAAACATGAAACATACTTTGAAAAGGCCATGCTGTTCATCGGTTTTTCACTTCAGCTAAATGAAAATTCTTAGCATTTGCATAAAGGCTGAAGTATTATTTGGGCTTTACAGTTTTCAAACGTCTACACATGCTATCAAATGGAGCATACTTGAAAAGATATGCATTTGGCTGTACATATGAGCTTAGCATTGGTGTCAAAACTGAAGTATACTTCGGGCAGTAGCACTTTATTTTACAGTCCGGTTCCATGTGTACGTACTTATTGTAGTAAATAGCTAATAACTAGGTAATAACCCTGATCCTACTCCTAAACCTAACCTACTAACCTTAAGTAGGAAACCAAGAAAACCAAGAAAACTATGCTTGAATATCTTTTTAGGGTTACATCCTGTGACACCACATCCTGTTTTGATTTGAGATGTTTTTGCCCCTTGTTAAACCACACCACAGTCGCAGCCTCAGACATCATGCCCATGAACCGTGACTAAACGTCTAATGCATATGGCACACTAAATTGGAAATCTAATATTTGAATTCTACAGGATTTGCGGGAGAGACGTGTGTTCTTTACCAGAACACATATGTTTTATACTGGAAACAAACATGCCAGGACGCCATTGATTATAGAACTGTGACAATGAGCGTTTATCAAGATCAACTAACAGCTGAGTTTCCAAAAGTATGTGAAATATGTGAAGTTCGCCACATTCTTTAAAATGGTCCAAACGTTTTACACACCAGTCTGTTAATATGGCCACATTAACATGCCTCTAAACATTTACCTGCCCTTAAATTTGTTATGCCACTATCGCTTTTGTGTAAACACCCAATACGGAAGTCTTTGAAATCGCGCCACGCACAAGTTTAGTACGTGTTAGATATGCAGACATGTGATTTTAGACATCCATTGTAATGGCAAGTGCGTTAAAAAGTACACACAACACACGCCAGGGTTTCGGTGCAATTTCTACACTTTTAAAGTAAACAGCACTCACAGAACAATCACAAAATAGTTGGTTTTAATGAAACCAAACCGCCAAGTGTGAACACACCTTAAGAGATTTGTGTCAGAAAGAAATAACTCAGAAAACCATTGAAACCGTGCAACTTTTGAAAAGTTTCAGTAAACAGGGTTATGATGCCTTGAACACAAATGTGTCAAAGAAGGACTCTGAGTCCTCTAGTAGGAGACGCCCTACTCCCTCGGAGGTACAGATGAGATTGAGTGTCTTCCAGAATCCTGGTCTTGTCTGCAGGCTGGCCTATAAAAAGCATCCCCTTCAAGGCATTAGCGAGGGGGGCAAGGAATACAGAGAGACACCATTATGCAATTCTTGCTTGTTTTCCATTTCCCACCCGAGCTTGAAAACTCCCAGCAGTCTGAGCTATTAGAATAACACGAGCAGAGGAAATAAATGAAGTGTGCAGACAGACCTGCCCTGTTTTGCAAAGCGATATCAGCGGGCATAGCGCTGTACGGCTTTGAGTATAGCCTAGGGTTTGATTATATATGCATCTCATGGGATATTATTTGTATAAACCATTTCTGGATTTCACAGATGCTTTAATTGTGTACATTTACTACCACCAGCACATGACGATAATGAAGTAGGTGCTTTAGACGATCCACTTAGTGATATTAACCTCAATATTGATTTATAATTCATTTACAATAAAGATCTTTTCCTATCTCGGCCCTATCATCGGTTCAGTGCTGCTCCTAATAAGCCAAGTAAGATGGCAATTGAACAGATACTTACCACTGACAGAAATATTACCATGCACAAAAAGTATTACTACTGCTCACATTTACAGCTAACTGTAAGTATTAAACACTAAAAGTATCCACCATTGCCTTTGTCACGATAGGATAGTTTAAAACAGTCAGGAAACAAAGTGGGAGAGAGGGGGCCAGGACCGGAAAAGCTCAAGCCAGGATTCGAACTTGGGTCTCGAAATTCGGCGCCAATGCTTACAGTGAATTTAGCTGTAATAAAACAGTCTATTACCAAAATGGTATTTGTTAGTATATTGTATAGTATATTTGTTATAATAATCATAATAAAAACAGCGATTGGTAGCGGAAATTGTTAAGTGCACTATGCAATATTTCTTTACAAATAATCGAACAGTTCTTGACACGTTCGATTGTCTCGTTCGCAACAACCGCCAACTAAATGATATTTGTTATCATATTATTTTAATTTATCAACAGAATAATACATATGTTGGCAGCACAAATAATTTGTCTGTGAATCTGAATCCCGCACATTCACAAGGAATTTGTACTGAATAAAGTGAATTCAAATTTTCTAGACATTCGAACACAATTTCCGCATCTGAACCACTGAACAGTATCAAATAGCAGAGATTTCCATGTTCACCCCTCTTTCCCAGATACTCGCCACTTACTTTGGACATTCAGCACAGCCACTTTACATTTTACACTTATATTTTATATTCTACACTTATTTACATTTTATTTTTTAAACTTTGCACACTTTTTATACATATTTTTATACATTATTTTATATTTATATATATTTAAATTCTGTTTTCTGTTGTCTATTTTGATGCTGGTTGTAAAAAACATTTCACTGCATGTCGTACCATGTATGTATGTGTATGTGACAAATAAAATTTGAATTTGAATTTGAAAGAGGGCGCCAGTTCTCCTCTGCATCAGTAAACCAATTTTGGTATTTTTGGTACTGCATTATGAAAATATGATGCCAATAAATACACAACCAAATACCAAAACATAAAACAATTATTCTTGTTTGAAGTAAATTTTGAGGTAAGAAGACGTTACTTAATAACTAGGAACAATCATAGAAGGAACAATCATCAAAAAGTCTTTTTTTTTGTGAATTGCTTAGCAATGTGAATTTTTGCATATAATAAATTTGCACCTTGCGAAAAAATGTTACGACCCAAATCCTCCCTAGCAACTACACACTATACCAGTTACTCCGCAAACCTAATCTGATTTTATGAACACGACATAAAAACCCAAGAAAACAAGGGTGGATTATGGCTTCCAAATCACTTCAGGTGCGAAAATGACTCACAGACCATCGTGAAGACACGTGTCGTGCGATTGCGTGCTCAACAGTCAGCATGTTTTCCCACACACATCTACGGCAGACACCGGGAGCAAACCAATGAAAACAGGAGGATGCCGAGGCAGGAGGCGCCAGCGCCAGAAATTCAGGAGTGAACCTTCCTCGTTCGGATGCAGTTTTAGCGATTAAAAAGTAGACGATGAGATTGGAACAAAAGACATTTTCCACGAGCCAATTGCGTTGACATTTATGTCTTTGCAAAACAGTAACCGCAACGCAGTCTGCAAAGCCTCACGCATATGCAAAGGAACAAATCTTGTCAACAATGAGCTGGAGAAAGGTCAATCTTAAGTACATACCGAACACAGGCACTTTATGGAGTGCAATTACATTTTGTGCTCTTTTAAGTCTCATAGAGTAGGCTTACAAGTGCGATCTAACGCTGATTATTTTTAATAACCCAAGAAAACTATCTTTTTGTCACTCAAAGGTCACATTTGGTTTTGTGTGTATATCAATTTACATACTAATACGTTACTAATGTTAAAGCCAGAGTCTGAACCGTTGCTTCTCGGGTTTGCAGAATAAGGCGATTTTTGGTAATCAGCATATTTAAGATGATAACTGACAACTCACACACAGGTACGTGACTTATTAACAGAAGAAAAACACAAATGGAGAACTGGGGAACAAAAAAAGGCTCTTAGCAGAAACAAGAGCTTGATAGATACTGTTGTGGAAGTGAAAATCTGAAATGATCATAATATATTAATATATCAAGTACAAGGCTTATATATATATATATATATATATATATATATATATATATATATATATATATATATATATATATATATATATATAATCACTAAATAGTCAACTTTAAACCATGTAATAAACAGTTTTTAATTCATTTACTATTATTTATTTCCGTTAAAGTAGATTCCACATGAAAAACCTCTTTACTTCAAATCTTCATGTATAATGCATTAACAATGTGCTAGCGCATGCCATGTACTAATTTAAGAAATAATTTTTGATTCCTTGTTTGGTCTGCCATCGGTTGTCTGTCAAATGCTGTAATGCGTTACGCTTTCTGTGTAATGTGTTTACCGTTTGCCGTTATAAAATGAATCAACTATTATGTTTTACCATTATTAACAATAATAAATAATTCGGATATTAGGTCGGCGTATCACCACAGCACCAAAGTCACATTAATGTTAGAATATTTCTTTCTAAGATTAACCGCATACGCTCTAATAACTTAAAAAAAGAAGAACGCTCTTGTTTGAATATTACAAATATTCAAAACACACATGCATTAAGTCCTATTTGACTCATCTAATGTATAATAATCAGGTATGACAATCATTTATAAATCTAAGTATTATTCTAATGTCTTCCCTTATGCAGTTGGCTCATCCTAAATATTTGATGCCATTTATCCTAAACAAAAGCAATACACCCTTTCTCCCGTTTCTCACCTGAAACCCCACCATCCCATCTGTCATCTGCCCAGTGTCCCTGCTGATGGCTAGCTCGCTGAATCTGGTTTGAACCCGGCTGTCACACCACCCGCCTCGCATTATAACCACGTACACATTAATGCACACTTGGCACCATGTGAACCCCAAAAAATCTGATGCTCGTGCGATAAATCTCACGCATCGGTGTGCAAACCCATACACGATGCTAGTTTTGCTAGCTCTATCCATGTGAATCCCAGCCACCTATGAATCAATCAGATGGGAATGCGTGAGCATGGCTTTCTTAACCCGTGTTTGGAAATCAAACCCAAGCTGCTGGTTACCGGAGTCCATGCCGTCCTCCGTCCCCGCGTCCTCGGATGCCGCTGCCCCGGATAACGGACTCCCATCCCCGGCCTCAGACAGGCTGGCCGCCCTTCAGCCGCCGCTTCCATTCAATCCTCCGGGATGAATCCACCGAGCGAAAGCGCTGTCAACCGACGGTCGCCAATATTTCAAAACATACACCGCTTTTCCTCTCAGTCCGTATGGATGTGATTAGCTGACAAAGAATGAGGTGGGAGACTGAGGACTGTCCCTGCTCGTCGTGGTCCTCCTGCTCTCCTCTGAGCTGTCATGCACAGGACAGCGATGTTCGATTCGCGGATGAATCGCTTGTTTGAACAGACTGAGTGGAACCGATTCGGCAGGAGACTCGGGAATCTTTTGAGCTGGGCCTTTTTTCGTTTGCCAAGTTATTTCAATCAGTCTGGTTATTGTCCGTTGATTTGGTTCGAATAATTGTTTGAGGTGGTTTACATTTTAGAAATCGACAGATGTTTCGAAAGCATCACTCCTTGCAGGATGGATTTATTCGCATTTAGTAGTATTTGGGCGACAGTATAATTTTGCGTTGAATAAACAATACAACGTTGACACAGTTTTGTAATTGAATATATCCATAGTGATAAAAAGCGAACATTAAGAAAACGAACACTTAATGACCATCAAAACAACTGACCGTTTGAACCGGTTCATTGAACCGAAACGAATGAGTCGATTCGTCGAGATGACTCGCACTTCCAAACACAGGAGCCGGGTGACTGTTTGGATGAGGCTGCTGCTGCTCTCTGTTGGTGAATCTTTATCAATACACGTCGAAAGAAAGCCTTATGATACTTATTTAAATGTATTAGTTTTAATGTAATATAATAATCCCAAAAGTGTTGTTTTCACTGTAATGTTGTTCCCACAAAATATGAAAACGAACATGAATGTTTAATTAACCTTCAGTGAGTTATCATTTCAGTATTAAATGAATCAGTGAGCATTTATAATATAAATAACTTTTAAATAATTGTGTACATATGTTGAGTTTTTATAATATTAATATTATGATATTTATTGATATTATTATATTAATGAAGATTTTTGTTTTTGTTATACAAAATATTTATCTTATATTAAAATAAGTTCAATTCAAGGTTATTATAGTTAACTACAACTTAAACCATAAAAAAAAAAAAAAATAAACATTAACTAAAATAATGATCATTTAAAAAGAAAATATATATTTTTTTCTTTTATTTCAGCTAACTGCCAAAGCAACATGCATGTTTTATTTACCTTAACTTTATGTACCTAAATGACTAAAACTGAAATAAATAATAATAACAAAGCCATATTAAAGTATATATTTATGACAAAAACACAGCAAAATTACTAAAACCTTAACTGAGTGAAAATAAAAACTAGCAAAAAAAACAAATACAGCGCAAATAAAAACTATAATGGTACCTCAATAATACCAAAATAACGCTGGCTCCTTGACATCAACAAACCACCAACAACTGTTCAAATTAATCTTTGCGCATTTATTAAGAAATGTAACACTAGTTCTAAATATTTCCATTTCGAAGCCGAGGGGTTAGTTAAAGGAGCGGGGTCTCTCTCCAGACTGACGCTGGGCGCTGGTGATGCTCTCAGGAGGGGTTGCACGCCAAATGCATCAGGCCTGTTCTTTCCTCAAGAGGGGTTTCCAAACAAGCCGTCATTGGTCCGTGAGAGGACAGCACTGTTACCCAGCGGTCGGGGGGAATGAAGAGGGGCAGCAATCTGATGATCCTTAGAGATAGTTAGGCAGGTCCTTCTCCACCACCTAAAAGAGAAACATAAGGTACTGTAATCTTAAACATGGCCTCAGATTAAAATACAATCGAAAGATTAATGCAGCTTACGCTTGGATCCTGTAATGGGGAGTATCTCTTCACAACCTGGCCTTCATGCGGTTAATAAGGAACTGAAGGAGCAAATTAAACCATTTTAATCACACTAACAAATAGCAAGTATTTCAATCATGACATGACGTAAATTAGTAAAAAACGCACAAACCTTAGTGAAATTCCACTTGATGCCACTAAATTGGAATAAAAACAAGAGTCAGTAGATATTTAAACTTTTTAAGCGCGTGCAGCTCTATTTTAGTTATAGTTATTAGTTATTTGATAAATGTATTGACGCTCAGGCCGTCCAAGGTTTGGAGAAATTAGGCATTGCATCGCTTGTTCAGCAGTGGATGGGTGCCGTCAGAACGAGAGTCTGAAAGAAGAACTCTTTTAAATGGCGCTTGATCTGTGCAGATTTCTTTGACTTTTCACGGAGAAAGCGGTATTATGGATAAATGGATATGGATTTATGGATAAATTCTCTCATTCTGACCGGCACCCATCCGCTGCAAAGGATCCATTGGCGAGCGAGTGATGTAAAGACACGTTTATGTCCAAACTCTCTTTGTTCTGCTAAATTTAACGCTGGTAAACCAAGCGGTTTCTGTTCCCATCACCCTTCATTGCATGGACAATAAAACAATGCAAGTAAATGGGAACAGAAACTTCTTCAGAGTATCTTATACTGAGCTCCACAGGAGAGCAGAAGTTTCATTTTTTTTGACTGGACTATCCATTGACTATCTTTAGCCGATATCAAACAAGCATTAGTTTCCATGAGAACACAATTATCTGGCAACCCACTTTCCAAGGAATCCTTTCCCATTCGGTTGTTCCTTCAGCCACTTCCACAGAGGGTTTGCAGAGTTGCCGTTCACATCGATCTTACTGAACATGTCAAAATGAGCGTTGTAAGACTTGGCGAAATCCTTGATTTGGGAATTTGTGCCTGGTTCCTGAACAAAAACGTATCATTAGAGCACTTATTTATCAGCTTTAAGAGCTTCAAACATGTTTCGCCTCCCCACACCTGATTTCCAAACTGGTTGGATGGAAAGGCCAGGATGCTTAAACCTCTCTCAGCGTACATTTGGCGTGCATTTCTGCAAACTGAGAGTAGTTTACCGGGGTTTTGCCTCACTTTGAGGCAACGTTAGTGATGATGACAACGTTCCCCCTAAAATGCACAAATGTAAAATTGATTGGCACTAAAGCAATGAAGCGTCACACAATCATACAGACTGAGGATAAATCAGAACACTACCAGACTTATGCCAAAATATGTGACTAAACTAATAAAAATAACGTTTAAAAACATGTTTGACATCCTCGGATTGCACATAAACATAGTCTGTGCCCGTTGAAAGTGTGATACAGTAACAAGATTATAATCAAAATTCTGAGATAAATGCACAATTAAGACAAAAAAAGGTAAACTATGACAATCTAAGTTATGAAAAAATTCACATTTCTGAGTTAAAGCCACAATAAAGGGAGGGGGTATTACAAGTATGAGATAAAGCCATAATTAAAAGTAAATATTAAATGATGACATGCTAAGTTAGAAATATGAAAATCAAAATTATGAGATTTCGAATCCTAACTGAGAACAAAAACTTCAATTTATTAAATTACTAAGCCATCGTTAGACAAAAAGTCAAAACTGAGTCATATGACTAAAACAATGAGACAAAAAGATAATTATAATAAGTTAAAAAGGTCGTAATTACAACTTTTATATAATAATCTTAACTTTTTTTAAGGTTTTTGTAATAACTTCAACTTTTTTTCTTTTTTTTTGTCAATTATAATCCAGTATGTCGTAATTTTGGCCTACATCGTAATTTTACTTTTTCTAACATAATTATATAACTTTTTATGCCAAAACTATAATATGAAATTTTACGTTCTGTCATAATTATGTTTTTTTACGTCATAAGTAAGACTTAGTACATCATAATTTTTCTTATGACTTTTCATCTCATAATTATGATTCGTTATGATAGGAAATGGGCTCTCATGAACACACGTGGACTATAACCCACAACCAGCCCATAACCTGCAGATGAGCTTCTGCTGAACAGACAGGTTTCATGAAATGCTGATTTCCATCTCTCACCTGTATTTTTCCAGGGAAACGTCGTTGCCGTCTATATCCGTGACCGTAAATTCATAAATAGATTTGGCCAACTGCCAGTCCTCGAGCTGTGCAGACTGAAAATAAAAACATGCTGGTATAAACTAATAAGACGGATTTGACTAAATATACACGCATAAAGAATAACAACACTGTTAGCGATTCCTTCAAACAGATACAAATCTCTCTATTAAAATTCCAGCCGCAACTAAAAAAACAGTAAGGTATTCACACATTTTAAAATATTGGCCTTACTTACCATCGTCTGCAACACTAGAGACAAAACCACAGCAGACCCTAAGAAACGCATGACTGCCTTCCAGTACTAACTACTGAAACAGCAGGCAGCGTATTAGATCAAATCCTCTTAAAGTGCTCAAATCTCCAGAACTCAAAACCCTGCGCGTGTATATATATATATATATAGGCCTCCAAACAAATATTAACTGGACTCCGAGGCTGTTTATTCCTCATAGGTTGATCGTTTTGCTGACTACAAGCTTGAAGCCTGTCTACATGTGAGGTATTGGACGGTAACTCCTACCGGGGTCAAAGGTCACTGGGTGACAATCTTACACAACCCATGACTCTTACAGCTTGATGTGTGAGTTGGCACACGGTCCACATACCAGATTTGTCGCCAATGTATGCATTATAGACGTTTTACTGCTTCTAAAGAGGGCTAGAATACAAAACGCATGTTGTTTTATTTGGAAATTTATTAGGCATTGCCTTCAAGAACGGACTCGTGTGACAAAACTGTTTTGAAATGAAATAATAGGGCTAATAACAAATTAAACAATGTTTTGACTCGCACTAATTGCAATAAAATAGTCATCAATATATACCAAGTATATAATATATACACGCTCATAATTATGAAATGGAATAAAGGTTTGTTCGTTTTGATCTATGTCACAAGACTAAAGGCAAATCATTATTTTTGTCGTTAGTTTTGTATCATAATTAGACTTTTTAAACCACCGATATAACTTTATGTCATTTATGCATTTTGTGCAAGCCATTTTTGGATACTTACCACGGTTAAGTAAAGTTTTTGTACATCTTGTTCTTTTAGCTAACATGTAATGTATAATTTCATATATTAAAATATCATAAATATTTTTATGCGTGTTACTTTCGTAAAATATATGTAATAGACACACTAACGTTAATTGTGTAATTATAAAAATCTAAATATATTTATGGTATTTTAATATATGAAATTATACATTACATGTTATATATATATATATATATATATATATATATATATATATATATATATATATATATATATATATATATATATATATATATAAAATGTCAATCCAATACGCCTATCCAATACGTTTCAAAGAAAATAAAAGTCTATTTCCAAGCAGATCTTATGAAACCAAATTTCTTCTAATGTATGCCGTAACGACAGGAATATAAAGGCTTTAAAAATCGTATTACTTTATGTTTGATTATTGTTGTTGTTGCGCATTATTTATACGAGCTAACGGACCTGAAGACCAAAGGCCTGAATACCTGAAACTAACGTTAAATCTCTCATCTTGCACAATAGGAAGGATTGTGTAAACTGATGATAAAACATTTGCAAACCCCCCCGTAATTATGCAGCACATAACCATAATAATTACCGGATTGCGTAATATGATTTGGATTTGCAAGTTTACGTTTCAGAAGTATTTAACTTTACCATACCATTGCACCAATGATCCCACTGCTCGATAAAGCCCCGAACAGCAAGAAACGATGTATAAAAGGCCATGTTTTATCTTCTCGCTTCGCAAAGTCCAGCAGATAAACACTTCCTTTGAGTCGGCTCTTTTCAGTGAATCGGTTGAACTGATTCGCTCATGAAACATCACGATTCGTACTGACTCGTGAAATTACAATAAACTTCCGTTAATTAATAAGACATACTTGATGGGACAATATAATAACAGCACGGCGTGTCTTCATGCTTTATTTAAAGGTTTTTAAAAATGCAATACGAGACGACAAATGAATCACCGAATCTTTTCGCGAATCGGTTCTTTGATACGAACTGTTCTAAATAATAACCACTTTAACGCTTTCCACGTGCACTTCCAAATCGGAACCGTTTCTAGAACGTTACACAACCTCCTCACATCCCTAGTTTGTTTTCAAATTAAATCAACAACTATCCATTGTTCAAGATTATTTGTTATAACGTGTTAAGCACCTGACGTTATTTTAGATTTGTATTTATTTAAGCTATTCCCAGCATGACACATTTTGCCCGTTGGGAGGGGACGGCGAAAGCTTACAACGTTACATTTACAGAACTAAATATTTTGCGCACGCAAAATCAAAGCGCGCACTTCGGCGCGACGTCTGACGTCATAGACACGCGCCGGCAGCGACAGGACTCAAACGTGGAGAGTAAACGGTCCGTTTTGATACTAATATTTTCCTCTTTTTTAGCACGACATGGACGACGAGGAAGAGACATACAGACTATGGAAAATCAGGAAAACTATAATGCAGGTAAATTAAAGGCTACGTAACTTGTTTGTAGCGGTAGACCGTTTATTGTGACGCCGATTCGGACGCGCGTGAGAGTCGCAACACACAGCGCGCCTCCAAATAACAGAAATACATCCGCGTGTCCTTACGATGTGTGTATTTATCTTTCAGCTGTGTCACGATCGAGGTTATTTGGTGACGCAGGACGAACTGGATCAGACTCTCGATGAGTTCAGAAGCCAGTTTGGAGACAAACCCAGCGAAGGTCGACCGCGGCGCACGGATCTCACGGTCCTGGTCGCCCACAACGACGACCCGACCGACCAGATGTTTGTGTTCTTCCCTGGTACGATGCATCTTCTCCGGCGAGCCCAGCTCCCGTTTAACTCGCCCGTTACCGTCGAGGAACGCTTGCTTTATCATATCTACCGTGCTCTTGCTTTCAGAGGAGCCCAAAGTTGGCATCAAGACCATAAAGATGTATTGTCAGCGCATGCAAGAAGAAAACATCACCAGGGCCATCATTGTGGTCCAGATGGGCATGACGCCCTCCGCTAAACAGGTGAAGCGAGCATGCACCCTTACTTTTAGAGGAGCTTTAACTCTAGAGGCTTTTAAATGATGTGTTTGCCTCTTCATTTTCAGTCTCTGGTAGACATGGCGCCCAAGTACATACTTGAGCAGTTTCTTCAGCAGGAGCTTCTTATAAACATTACCGAACACGAGGTGAGGAAGCTGCACTTCAGCAGGCCGTTCACAAGGTTTAACATCTACAAAGAAGGATAACTGCTACTGTTTGCATGAATTAAATGAAACGCAGCTTCATAAAGTCAGGCTGATTCTCATTGGCTGTCAGTGTTATACATAGATTATATATACTACACACACACACACACTAGTGAATGCAGGACACTACAGGTTATTTTTATTCAGTGGTGTACCATTAGAATGAATAAAACTGTGGTACCAAAAAATTATTCAGACACTTTGAGATCGCTTTAATTGCTAATGCGCCAAATTGAAGCATTGCTTGGTAATTGATTGACCTAAAAATTGAATTATCTAAATCTAACGCCTTACAGAAATTCATGACGTACTTTTCTATCAAAGATGAATTGGTGTCCTTGTCAAACTTTAGTGAATAAGCTGTGTGAAATGTTTCTACTGTAAATCTAGAAACTCCCCGTCAGAATAATAGCTCTAAAGTTTTGGTAAACGGTGGCCCACATTACTGCTATTATTAGGAATATCATTCATATGACTTTATCCCAACTGATAAACGATGAAACCATCGGCAGCCAGTCGGAATCTACCTCAATCTGCCTTTATATAAAGTTTGTGGATTTAAAGAGACAGTCAAAATAACCCAAGTGTGCTTTTATAATAACATAATGGTGTGTGTGTTGTGGCTGCCTGCGTGATTTTTGGCTCTTCCATCGTGAAACTACATTTAGTGTTAATTTCTGTGATCACGGCTCCCGCCCTGGGCTTTAGGCGCTTTTATGTTTGTAGTGACACCAAAACTCCAATGTTATTTACAGAAAAATGTGTTTTTGTTTCTTTCAGCTTGTTCCAGAGCACATAGTCATGACTAAAGAGGAAGTGACCGAGTTGTTGGCTCGGTAGTATCCTTTTGAGAAATTGATAGAAATGTTTTTTTTTAGTAACAATGGTACCACTACAATTAATTTTTTTCCCTTCAAGTTTGAAAATGAGAAATCTTGCTTTAAGTGTTATAAAATATTTCATTTCAGTGGGAGTATGAAAGTGAAAGAAAATGGTCACCATTTGCTCTCCCTCAAGTTGTTCTTAACCGCTGACGCGTGCATGGTACGAAAAGTGAACGCCCCAATTATTTATTCATATTCCAGATCTCTTATAACAAACCATACATCCATGGAAAGCCTATTTATTCAAGCTTCGGATTAAAAACTAACGCTTACGACTGGTTTTATGGTGCAGGATCACACTCATTAGATTCAGTTGAATGATTTACTGCAATGGTTTCTGGTGTACTATCAAGTTGGTGCTTAAGATGGGTTAGTTTAGCCTTAACCAGCTCCTCTCCAGTAAACCAAAGGAAAGCCAGCTTCCTAGATTCAAGCCGATCCTGTCGCCCGCTACTTTGGTTTAAAAAAGAGGCCAGGTAGGAATTTGTGTATTATTTTTTTTCTAAATATCTTCTGTTTTTGAGCATTTGAGTGTTGAGGTAACCCGTGGTTTGTTCTTCAGGTTGTTAAGATCATCAGACCGAGTGAAACCGCAGGACGGTACATCACATACAGACTGGTCCAGTAACTCTCGGTCAAGTCAGTATTTCTACTGTAGCTCAAGTATTTGCTTAATGCTTTAAACTTGTATATCGGTTAAACATGAAGCTTTGGTTTTACTGTTGTTCTGCGTATTCCTTGTAATACCTCAGGATAAATTCAAATGCAAATCTGAACAGTTATACGAGTATCATTACTGTATTGTCACTAGTATATAGTTTACTTGATGTTTTAGTTTGGGCAAGAATGATGTTTAATGAGGTTTCATCTTTTGTTTGACAGATTTGAAGTCTTCTCCAATTGCTGAAAGCAAACATGAGCATTTTTTTAAAACTAATAAATACGTTTTTGCTATTCTGTCTCGATTCTATTAAAAACGCTTTAGTTTGTCGATTTAGCTGTGAACAAGCCTCAAAAAAAAACATGAGAAAGTAAAGAGAGCAAACACTCACCTTTTTCTTTCTGAAAGCCATTGTTGTGATGGGAAGGGGATGAGAGATGTGTGCGCAAATATACACTAACCTACCAAACACTAGACCACGACAAACCAGTTAACTTCTCCTCATTGGCTACAACGTTGTTTGATAACGCGCACTTTAATCTGATTTGCATGTAACCATGACAGTTTGCATTGGCTGTAAACTAACATTGGCTATATTGAAATCACTCTTTTTATTATTAAAAGACAAGAACAAACATGTAAAAGAGATGCATCAGATGATTTCTTAAGATACAGTGCATGATGACACCGGAAGCGCACTCACTGGGTTTTTGTAAAATAAAGTTAAAAACATTTTTTAAAATCTGTAAAATTCCAAGCTGAAGTATTTTAAATAAACGCATCTTTAAAAAAAAAAAACCCCACCCAGTGAACGTTGGGGACGTCTCGCGGCGACCTTAGAGAGTGCTGGTGCTGTCGCTCTGATTGATGTTCAGCGCCGCCAGCCAGCTCGTTGGCTCGTCCTAACTCGGGCGGCTCGCTCTCGGGAGGGGCGGAGGGTCACTGTTGGCGTTTGAGCTGTTCGAGGGGCACCGCAGGTTCACGAGGAGGACGGGTGAGCCTCGCTTGGGTTTCAGCGGTCGAGTCCAGCGCCTGCTCTGTAGGACTGGGGGCTGAAGTTCACCTCTGGCCCGCTCTCATCTGCTTCTGAATCGGAGTCCAGACTTTGTTCCAGAGAACCAAGTGTTCCACGCTTGAGCTCTCTGCTGACACGTAACAGATCGTTATATATTTATTAATAATAAAACTAATTTGATAAGTTATTTAAAAAAACAAAACTTATTTTATATAAAACTGCACCTACATTTTGAGATGTTAAAATAATGGTGGCATACAAATACATTCACAAATATAATGCATTTATCAACAGTGGATTAAAAGTTCACATTTTGGTTTTAGGACAATGAAAGGTTTTGATCCACTTCAAATGTTGACAATGCACAAAAAAATAATATAAAAAGGCAAAAAGTGACATTAAAGTACAATACAAAGTGTAATTTTTTTAATATACAAACATTAATATATATATTTTAAAGCATTTGATATAAAAGACTACAATGAGAAATAAAACTGAAATGAGTACAAAAACACTAGACTAGAGAGAGGGGGTGCAATAAGGCAAAAAAAAAAAAAAAAAAAAAAAAAAATTGAAAACTAATATGGAGATTTTAAATGAAAAAATTAAAATAAATTTGTATGAATTCATTTAAATAAAACATTAGAAATTTTTTACATTATTAAAAACGTAAATATCAAAAGATAAAATCAAAAAGATACACACAATGCATCTGCAGAAAGCAAACCATCTTAGGAATAAAAGTCAGTAATACCATGGCACTCTAACTTGTCCGACTCTCGCGCACCGGCTCTTCAGAGACTCCTTGTTCATCATTCAAACAGTGCTCTTCTCCATCGATGCTGCTTTCCTGCACAGACCAGATCACCACATTTATTCTGCATTAACGGTTTAACAGTTTATCCTCCCAATAAAGCTCAGCCGCGTATGAATGTCAGACCTGCTGCAGAGACTGTGTGCGGGAGCTGCTGGAGCACGCCGGCCGGCCGGAGTCCAGATGGAAGATGGCTGAATAAAACACAATCAGGGTCTCCACTATGCGGGCCTGATATGGGTAATCCACCAGAGACGACAGAGACACAGTGGCCCCCTGAGGGCAGGGCCGCATCAATGAGGACCGAACACAATTCCCAGATTACTCGGCTCATCTTATTGTCGCCTTCCAGTTCCATAATCCTGACAACAGAGGGACATCAACCAAATAATAAGCGTTAAAACAGAGCGGGACTATAAGCCAAGGAACGTGAGAGGAAGTCATTCTAGGCTTTGCACCTTCTCAGGTGGCGTGCTATGTAGCGCAGTGTGGCTGTGTTTGGTTTGGGCAGCTCTTTGAGGAGATTCTTGAGTCGGTCCACGACGGCTAAGAGCTCAGGGTCCGTCTCGGGCCGAGGTCCACCAGGTCGGGCCCTTGCCCGTCTCGGCTCCCCTCTGGACCCACTACAGCCAGGCTTTCCTCCGCTAGACCCATCAGATTGTTGTAGAGACGGAAGGGGGCATGATGGGCTCTGTAGCTGACGGAGGGAGACACGGAATGCAAAATGAGGATGTATCGACTGAGTCTGGTGAACATGTGTGAGGATATGAAAGCCACTGCTAACAATGAGGGCAACTTAGTCATAGGGAACAGTTGAGAGATTTGTTCACCCAAAAAAAAAATAATCTACTTTTAAAAATGAAAATTAAATTTCTTAATACAAATATTTATAATTTGGGATAATGCAAAACAACAACATATACAAAAGTTTAACAACTACAAACAAACAAAATTCTAATTTGAATAACTTTTAATTAAATAGGAATAATATTAAACTTTAGTTGTTAGTGTAAATTGAATAAAATGACTTCTAACATTTTTTTGTTATTTTTATTTTTATATAATTTACAAAAAAACAAAAACTATATTTAAATTTTAATTACTATGTAATTGCATAAAATATACAAACCCAAAATGGTATTTCATGCAATATGTTCCATAATTTTGCTAAATGTAGTTAATTTTCATTGTTTTTAATAATTTCATTTAAAAGCGTTAAATTAAACATTTTAATTTATTTGCGTGATATTTTAGTGAACCCTACATACGCAGAATACAGTTATTGTGACGTTTTTAATAATCATAATTCAGATTTCTGATGAGATTTAATGAACAACCAATAATAAAAAAAAATAAAAAAAAATAATATATTATATATATATTATATATATATATATATATATATATATATTTATTTATTTATTTATTTATTATATTTTGTGTCGAGGTCCTGATGCGGGGGGGGGCTCACCTGTCGAGGTACAGCTTCAGGACGTTGCTGATGTCGTGAGGCGAGGACTGGGACAGCTCCACCAGCTCTTTGCCGTTCTCAAACGCCTCTGGCACAGCTTCTCCACCCGCGTCTTTCACACCATTCACACGATAAATACCCTGACAAAGAGGAGGACCGCCAGCACAGTCCTGCACGTCTACTGGCCCAGACCTGCTGGATCTGAACGCATTCTTCATTCTCAGCGCCTTCTCTCGATCTCTCCGATGCACTTTTGATGATGAAGGGGATGGCGCCAGACTGCTGCCGGACACCCGCAAGAAATCCCTGCCCGAACAGCTGCAGGCGACCCTGGAGCTTCACCGCACTGAATGGCTAAAGTCTCAAACAGCGCAGGACAGGCCAGGAAACACTGCCAAGAGCAAACCAGACTTAAAGGGATAGTTCCCCAAAAATGAAAATTATGTCACATAAACCCATAAACCTGCCTTCATCTTCAGAACACAAAAAAAAAAAAGATATTTTTAATGAAATCTGGAGAGCTCTTAGATTAGGGCTGTGAGATATGATAATAGATATCATAATGGACACAAAGAGTCTATGGTTTCATATTATGCTCTATTGCACTGCATTTTTAAAAGTTGAAGCACAAACAACAAAGCTATAAGCGTGTGTCCTCTCGGTTTCTGTGTGAGAGGAGTTGGCATTTTTTCCACTTTTTACTGGCTTTCGAACAATTACAAACACTTATATATTGATAATACGAGTCAGAAAACCTATCTTTGCAAGTGTCCTTTCTCAATAGAGAGTAAACAGCTGAAAGAGAAAAAGCATCTGTAGCAGTATATTGATCGCCCGTTGGCCTTAAAGGTAAGTCAAGCCCAATATCCAGCCTAAAATCTCACTGCTCAATAAATCATTTTAATAAAAATTATTAATGAAGACAGACAGACATAAGCACATATGTATAGAATCTATACTTAATATAGTGTTAATTATAATAATCTAGATAGATATAATTAGCAGTGAAGACTAATTAACAATCTATATGTAGCATTTCTTATTGCTTCCAATTGGTTTCTCTTTTTTTTGCCACTTTTTATGCTTGTTAGTTTGATATTGCAGAAGTTTTATAATGAGTTATCGTGATACAAAATGTGTCATATTGTGATTTTGGCCATTTTGCCTGAATTTCATTGCAAAATATCTTAGTGTGTGTCTGTAGAAGATGGTCTTCAGGGTTTGGAAACGACACTTAGTAATTAATGAGAGGATTGTAATTTTTTTTGCTTCGAGAACAAGCCTGCTTTATTTCACACAGACGAGGCTGGAAGCGCAGCCACGCGACTCACCTCCTCGCACTCCGGCCCCTGGAAATAAAACGTAGCTGCCGCATTCTCCTCTGCATTTGGACGGGAGCGCAGTTTGCGCAGTTTGTGCGCCTGAGCTGCTTCGACAGGCCCACGTTCCTGAACGACCGGTGGGAACCACGATCTCGGCTCAATGCCGCTTATATCTGTGAAACAATGAAAGGACAGTCAGACACTGGATGAGACGCACAGATTTGAAAGTAAAACGCTTGTGTGCTGCTTTTCTCTCACTTGGCGTTTCAAAGGAAGTAACATTCGAGTCTTTCTCATCTGCATCTTCGTTTGATGACATGGTTCTATGTTGACGCACGCTCGGGCCATTTTTTACTTATGTCTCCTAGAAAAAGCACAAAAAACCCCACTATGCAACACTAATTGCATATTTCATGTATATTTTTTTTAATTAGTCATGGCAGGAAGTTGTACCGGTGCTGGTAGTCGGGGATCCCAGGCCACTTCCTCCTCCCACACTGTCTGTGTCACTACTGTGGAGCCCCAGGATTTGTGGGTCATGTGACCTCGAGCTGACACGAACCAGAAAAATCAGACCCAAAGAAACAAAACAAGCTCCTTTTTAAAAGTGAAGTGCAGAGCATCTATAAATAAGTCTTTATAAACATTGGATAATTTGAAAAAAATAAATAAAATTTATATTTATATATATATATATATATATATATATATATATATATATATATATATATATATATATATATATATATATATATATATATATATATATATAAAATGGTTATATGTAGACCAATTACATTTTATTATTATTAATACACTTGCTAGGATGTGCATAATAACTTTATAATAAAATATAAGTGTTCTAACAATGTTAATAGGATTATTAAACTAAATTGTTGTTATATAAAAATATAATTTTACATTTATATTAAAATCTCTGTAATTACATTGCCCTTTTAAGTAATAAAAATGTTTTTTTTATATATATACATTATTTCATTTGATAAGTAGACTAAAATCACTACACACACACACCTCTCTTCTGCTCATCTTTGTGCGTAGGCGCCAGTATCTCCAGGTTCCAGGTTCCCAGCGGCGGTGGCGCGCGGCGCTACTTTGAGCATCAGTGTTAGCGCTGTCAGCACGAGCTCTGGACCGACTGCCTGAATTCAAGACAAGAAAACACCTTTACTGCAATATTCACATCCACTTCCTTCTTAGTCCATGTCTGAAAGCAGGAGGAGTGTTGGTTACTGGCTGGAGGAGGCAGAGTAGGTCTCGAACTCGTGAGTGCGCCTCGGCTCTTCGCTCCATCTGCAGGTCTTTGACGCGTGCGGCCGCACTGCTGTCCCGGTCGCATAGTTTACTGCTCTCACACAGCGCCTGATAGTGCACCGCAGCGCTACCGCCTGCATGTGCATGATCTGGTAGTAGGAGATGGTGGCCTGAAAGAGTTTCACGCGTTAAAACCGCTCAAGCTGGATTTGGATTTGACATTTTCTTTGGTGTTTTTTTCAGTATTCTGTTAATCTGAGTAATGCATGACTGGGCCATTGATCAAGTGAACACACAACACTACTGAAAACAATCTTAAAGAATCATTCGTAACATTTAGCTTTACAAATGTCTTGATCACAGTTTAAAACTAACTTTATTCCTGTGAAAATTGACTAGCCATAAAGATTTTACCTGCTATTAAATTGTATTTTAAAAATGTTCTTCATATACTTTCTGTATTCAAGAATATTTTAGAATATTTTGTCAATGCAATGCTTTCAAAAATGACCTTGAATATGCATTGGCTGTCCATTTTAAAAATAAATAAAATAGCTTTAAAAATAAATCGCAAATATAGCTGCTGTATAAAAAGATGATTATTAAATGTTTTTGTCTATGTAAAAAAAAACAAAAACGATTAAAGTCAAAATACATTAGTACAGAAGCTGCATTTTAAAATATATATTATGGAAATACTGTAAAATACAGAATCTATGTGCTGTATTTTTTTTTTTTTTTACACACATAGGAATGTAAAATATCAAACATTTACATCACAAAAATCCATCCTAGCTTTATTGCAAATTATTAATATTTGCTGTATCTTTACTTAAATTTTTTTGTTTGCATATTTGCTATACTTTTTAAATAATAAAAAAATTCCCAATATATTTCCTGTATTATGAAATATTTCCCCTAATGTATTCACTAAATTTTGAAATACTTCCCTTAATAATAAATTGGCTGTATTATGAAATATTTCTAACATTTTTTTGTACTATATAAGTACAAAAACACACACACACTTTAGTTATTTCTATTTTAATGAAGTGGTAAAGACTATTAAATGAAATCAGTTTACCGAGCGGATGATCTGGTCGCTCTGTTTGATGACCTCCTGATCTGCCCCAGGACGGTGACCTTCATGTGCTCCAGCTCCTGGTGTTGTGTGGTGGCGCTCTGCGATGCACGCCCGGCACGTGGCCTCGGCCTCCTCAGCCTGAGACGAACACAACAACACAACCTGCTGAAGCGCTACAAAACTCTTCCTACAGTGGCACACTTGAGACGCCCGAGCCTGACCTTGCTGCGGCCTCTTCCTCCAGTCGCTTCTTCTTGTCTACGGTTTTGGTGGTGGAACTGCCGCCTCCTCCTCGGCCCTGTTGGCCGCCGCCCTGGCTTTGTCGTACTCCTCGCAGCGGGTCATGTAGACCTGCTTGGCCCTGCGAAGGTTGGCCTCGCACTCCATCTGTGTTCAAACACGCGTCAACCCTTACAGACCTCGTACGGTTCAATGTGTGAAGACACATCCTGGCTGGAGATAAAGTGTTCTGGTGGCTCATTAGATGGATTAAATGTAAACGTTACCAGCTTTCTCTTGGCCTTCAGCCAATGTTCCTTGATCTCTTTGCGTTTCTTCTCATGCTCTTGTTTATGGAGCAGCAGAGGCTGTGGATGAGCAAAAAAGCTTCAGCTCCAGGAATGATAATACATACATAAACAGTATAATAGTACATTAAACTATAACTACAATTACTACTAATTAACATGTTGACCAGATTAGCACACCAAGCTGAATTATTGCTAATGTAGCTTATGGTTAACCCGATAGCTGAGGATAGTCATGAGCATACATCTATGGTGATACTTGACAAATTTTCCGCCAATGGGTCAAATAGTTTAAAATATAAAAATCGCAAAATTCAAAAAAAAAAAAATGGCAGCACCATGGTTCATCCAATCCCCACAATCATTATTCCTAGATTCAGCACGACACAAGCAATCCCGTAGACACCCACAGATGACTTCCTGACAAATTCTTCAATAGTTATAAGTAAAAATGTGGCTCCGTTTCCAACTTTAGCACGTAGCCTCAGAACAGTGTCGAAACAAAAAAAAAAAGTTTTGACTCGCTTTGACTGAACAAACCGAGCCTCTGAACCTCTGAAAGTAGGTTACTACGATTCCTGACCATCATGTGCCAATTTTGATCATTTATCCTTCTTATGGTTCATAGCATTGACGTAATAATAAAAGGTCAAAAAGGCGGACAAGTTGGTATTGTACCATGATGAAGGTCTGGTTCTGCAGGGTGGAGGCCGCCTGATGCATCCCAGAGCTCTGCTCCAGGTCCTGCTCCAGAGCCAGAGAGTAGATGGAGAAGAAGGGCATGTGTGGCTGATGGACACAAAATCAGACGTGATGAGGAAGAAAACTAACCAATCCCGAAGACTGTAGAGAACCCGAGCGAGGTTAGTTCTCACTCGCGTGATGGTCTGTTTACAAGACTGATAGATCCTTTGTAAGCCCTTGGAAAACTCCAGTTCTGTACAAACAATTTAAAAAGACATCAAATCTTTAGTAAACTAAAACAAAAATAAACAAGTAGCTGCAGGACGTGGCTCAACCACAGAACTACACGCTTAACCTAATGTGACACAGCATTTCAATCTCTCATATGACTTTAAATCAAGCCACACGGATCCTACCTAGCGCAAGCTTCTTCTCAACGTAGCCGATCAGATCCTTCATGTATTTGGAGATGGTTTTAGCGCACGCCAGAGCAGAGTCAACACCTCCTTCACTGCGCTGCAGGATAATGTCTACCTCTTCAGCGCCATCGCTGCAAAGAGTTAACGCTTCATGGAAAAAATAAATAAAATAAAAATAAAATAAAAAAAGTACATTTTTAATTCTGTTTGTTTGTTCTGAGGGAGACCTACATTAATAATCAAAAAATAAAACGAATAATAATAATAATAATAATAAATCATCAAAAATCAAGTTAATAATAAAACAAAACATTTTTATGTATGCATAGATCTGTATTAAAATCTCCTGCAGAACATTTAAAATTATGAATAACAAATTGCAATATTTTCCTATTAAAATACTACTAATTTTTATTAATATTAACCACAGCAATAATAACAACAAGTTTATTTAAATGGTTTTATTCATAAATTAAATGTGTTCTGCGGGAGATTTTGTAAAGATCTAGCAAACGAGTTACTTGCGTCTAAAATAAAACAAAAATGTTCTGCAGAGCTTTGTTCTCTCTTACAAGGGTTAAATCTTTCGCACACGTTCTTTTATTAGAACGGCAATTATAATCAGCTCAAATAAAAATGAAACTTGTATACATTTTACTTGAGATACTATTATTAGATAACATTGCATCTCAACGAGCAAAAAAAAAAAAAAAAAAAAAGGTACCAAGCTCAGATGAATCGCTCCGTGTGTGTGAAGACTCGTGTCCCGAGAGGTTCTCCATCGACTGAACATTCAAAGAGAATAAACATCTTAGATTTATAAAAATCACATGTGGGTCTTATTTCAGCGAAAGGGCGACCGTGTCACAGAACAGCGACTCTAATCACAGAAAGCCACTTTCAGGAAGTCAGAACCTGCCCTCAGCATCCGCTCCATACAGAGACACTCACCCTGCTCTTCTCCGACGGTAACACCGACAACAGCGTGCTGCTGTCCACCTCTCCCATCAGCAGCTCCGACACACTGACAAAACACACAAACACAAACAACTCATGCCAGCTCTCCACTTCCCCTTGCTCGCTCCTTGCCACAGAAACATTGCACCGTTGCACGATTGAAAGTTTCGGTCATTAAACATAAGACATGAAACGCGCTTTTTTGTGCTGCCGTTCAACAATGTATTGATACGATTATGAAAAGCTGAAGTGACAACAACAGCAGTACTACGTGAGGTGCGATGATTATCAGCTCGAACAGATCCTTGAGGGTTTGGGGCTGTTAGAGTAAGAGAGCCGAAGCCACAGATCAACTTCCTGTTATTTCTGTAGAGCTACGATGTGTGTCGATGATCTAACAGAGCATTGTGAGAGAGATGATTTCATAACTGACACCAAGTAGGCAGCATGGGACTGCAGTCCTGTGTATGCTCGATTAAAAAATAAAGTCAAAAACAGATTAAACAAATGTTTCAAAAGGGCTATTTTCCCCTTGAACTAATTGAATAACAAGGGAAAAAATCAATACATTTATAAAATCAGTTAATCAATAAATAAGTCATTTCATTCATTCATGGGGAAATTTGATAAATTTGCACACCTCATTGTGGGATACAGTATTACAGTATTTAGAAAATCTGTCACTACAAGAAACAAAGGCTCATATAAGAGGTTCATACTTGCTGCTAAAGGCAACAGCGATGGTCTCGATGGCCTTCTCAAAATCTTTCTTGTCCGTTTCATTGCACACTTCATAGTGATATCCTGAAGTCAAAGACAAAAAAAACAAAAAGTTGATAAATTGCTTATGACAACAGAAATGCACTACTGCTGTAGAATGACTGTAAATGTCTGCTCTAACCTTTGACCTGTGAGATGAGTTTGCCGGCAGCGGTGAGCGTCTCCACTGTGTTGAGGAGGGGGTACATGCTGATGACTTGCCGCAGGATGCGCAGAACTTCCCCCAAACACTCATGGGCCAATGGACGCCGATTCTCCTGTTTGTCTGCAAAAGAAACCACAAACAACATTATCATCAGACTCTGATCAGCGGAAAATAAACATCTAGATTACAGCCACACGAGCTCAAACGATATTAAGACTTCTGATTCAAAAGAAAGAAAAAGAAAAAATCTGATTTCATCCCATAAGAAAATAAAACCACTAAAGGAACAGAGAGATAAACAAGAACAGACCAAAAATACAATATGTACTGAACGACTAAAAACAAACAATTTAATTAAGTTATTAAATAAAGAAAGAATTACGATACAATTCTGGGTCATATTTAACCCCACTAAAAAACAACCAAAAACCCCCCCAAAAGTTAAATCAAAATAAATGACAATAAATAGCATTTGTTGATAATTAAGTATGATAATTGTGTTGATTTTTTGGTTTTGTCAAAGAAATAAGAGCAAATCAACTAAAACAATTTCACGTCATCATCTCAGCATTTTTCTTCAGCTTACAGAGCACAATATGACCTGGATATTTCTTAGTGAACCCAGTAACCCTTTAACCGACATGTCAGCGTCTGTCCTCAAATATCTGCAGCGATGCTAAAAGAGTGGAGATGATGCAAGACCGGTCGTTTGTTCACGAAGTGTTGCAGTGCTTTCTCGTACAAGCCACTTCCTCCTATCACGGCTCTTAACTGCTACTTGTAGAGTTTCTCTTTGTTCTGCTGAAAACACCTGACACGTACAGTAACAGGAAGAATGAACAACTGGCTTCTTAGCCCAATCAGATAAAGCACGCTAACAAAAGAGAAAAAAAATTGGAAATTATGGCACGAGTCAACCAATAAATACCAAGGCCATATATTTCCAAATATGGCAAAATGACTAAAAGATGCATGCTAGATTTTTCAGTGACTCAAAAATACTATTATCATTAGTGGTATTATTATTAGTAATTACCAAGTTTCTTAGTTATCATTTAATGTCATAATATACGTTTTCAAACATGGATCAGCATAGGAATATTAATAGAAATACATACATTGCTGTCAGTTTGTGTTATTTACGGAAATTATTATTATTTATTATTATATATTTTTTAAAAAAGTTATTAAAATGTTTTAATGCAGTTAAACTGCCCTCAACCAGTACGCCATCTTATAGGCAACAACTGCATAAAGAAAGAAATGGCCTAAAAGTCAAGATATTGCGGACAAAAAAGTATTCCTGTATGAGTCCCATATTTATATTCCAATAACGAGTGCAAATGTGATTTCATACAACAGTTATAAGTTAAAAAATTTTTTTTAAACAATATTGTGCATTTTTGCTCAGTTTTGCCAACAATATCAGTTATGACAATAGTCTCCGAAGCAACACAGAAGTCTTTAGTTTCGGAATAAACCTGCATTTTGAATAAACCAGGTGAGTCAATCATTTAAATGCTCATTCATGAAGTGAGTCATTTACGCGATTCCTGAATGAATCAGCCATTTGAACAAATTGAATGAATGAATGAATGACTACGAGAAGTTCACCCCCAAGTATTTTCAAGAAGCTTGTCGAAGCAGTTTTGGTTACCAATGACTTTCATTGCATTAAATGGAAAAAGACAAAACCGAGATGCCTTTCAAATGATCATCTTTTAGGTTACGTTTATGTTACGTTTCATTTGTCATTTATGTGAATCAAATAAAATAATATTTTAGGTCCAAATTTTTTCACAGCCAAATATAAATTCACATTAATTGACATGTAATTAGAGAATTTTACAGCCCTAAAATAAATAATTAAAAAAAAAATAAGATGAAAATATTAAATTACTTGCAGCAACTTGTGGCTTTGTTTTATTTGTTTTGATGAATTGAGAAAGAGCTATGCAAATAAATGTTGCATTAATACTTAATTTGAAAAAAAATATATAATAATAACAATATTATACATCACAGCACTTTTTATAAGGATCCTCATGGAAAGTAGCTTTGTCTATACTGAGAAATCAGACGTCTCAGATATAACAACAGATTTTGTCATTTATGTTAGGACTACAGACTTGATGCTAAATGACGTTGCTCTACGAGTCCTGAAAGCGGAAGGGGGTGTTTTCTAAGAGAACCATTTCCTGCACTGTGTGGTGCACCACAGGAACTCAGCCTGACTGCAGATACAGGAAGATCAGGGCCTCTTGAGCAACTCAGCCCCGCCCCTTCGGTGCGATCACATGATCCTCAGCAGAAAATGATGTTTGCGACAGGACGTGTGAATAGTCATGTGGCAGACAAGTATTGAGCACCGTTTTGTTTCTCCAACTAGAAAATAAGTACCAGGAAATGTTTCGAATCATCTCATCCATGTCAACTACACTGAAAACCCCACCACGTTATCGTAATTATAACGGTAAAAGATGAAAAATGGTCTCTTAACCTCAATTTTCAAATGGTGGGATTTTTTTAAAAATTGTAATTATTATTATGTTAACACTTATTACAAAGTTTTTGTTAAAATCGTAGTCATTTTTCTGTTTGTAATTTTTAGTGTGTACACAGTTTTTACTAACTAAAATGACGTTTTTATTTTTTTAGAAAGCGTTTTTAGATTTTATATTTGTTTTTTTTTCCCAATCTGGTTTTAATTTTTGATTTTTGTATGTTATTATAACCACATTTGTGATGAACTAAGTTGTACATAGAGTCAGAAATTTTTGCATGTTTATTTTTAATAATAATAATAATAATAATAATAATAATAATAATAATAAAAATTACAACCTTATGTTGTAAATCACATTCACACATTCAAAACTTTTGTTCATAATAAATTCGGATTGGGTTAGATTTTATCTGCAAGGACCTTTAATGTAAAGGCAAGTTCAGTTTGAAAACCTAAAATGTTTCTTTTTTTTTCAAATTCTGGCAACCACAGCTTCTGGTTTTTGCCAAAAAAAAAAAAATTATATATATATATATATATATATATATATATATATATATATATATATATATATATATATACACACACACGTGTGTGTGTGTGTGTGAGAGATAGATAGATAGATATAATTATTATTATGTTATTCATAGGAAAACCATTATTTTACCTTCAAGCACAACGTCTTTCAGTTTCTCCACAGCTTTGGCGAATCGCTCCACTATGCGCAACAGTGATGGGATGTCTTCCACCTCGATAGCCACTGTAGTCTCGGGCGCTCTCGGCGAGGACTCTGGGCGATGACGGATTTTCCCGCACCCTTACTGAAGACCCATGACTGGATCGGGAAGCCTGCGGCGCTCGGATTACGACTCAGGGAAGTCGGACGCTTTAAGGTGCCCATCGGGGCCGGGGCGCCAACCAGCTTAGTGTGCTGGGCCAAAGGGGTACCTGGACAAGAGGACGGGACGTCTAGGACAGGGGGAGACAGACTGGAGGAAGCATGGGACGAAGACGTGACTGCATCGACCGCATCCTTTCGAGGCTGTTCTTGAAGAGCCGAAAGCTGGATGATAAAGAAGAACACAAGGATACGGCGCGGGCCAAGTGTTAAGGTGGAAAGTTGTGTAGACAGAGCACAAGATGTGCCCGTCTACAATAGACGGCTGTTAGTAAACAGAACGTCTTTCACAAGAATAATTGTGTAACCGAGGCCTACTTCCTGTCACACCCCGGAGAGCTGATGCCACACTAACTGGCCTCGCTTGAGGCCTAAAAAAAAAACACTAGAGTAAACCAGAATATAAAGCCAAGTTACCGAAAATAGCATAAATTATGAACCATTTCTGCCTGATTTTTGGTATTGAATGAACTGTGAAATATGATGCACTACAAACCAGTAAGTGTTAACAGGGCGATGCCATTTAAAACAGAAAATAAATGACCTAAAAATGATTTTTCTGTAGATAAAAAAGGGGAAACTTAGCTTTAAAAAAAAAAACAAACTCTTAATTGTACTCATTACAAAAAACTGTAAATGCATTTTAGTACACATCATACACAAACGAGACAAAAATAAAGCACTTTTTAAACGCAACCCACCTGTTTGAGCCAGACGTTGGGTCTGTTTGGTAAGATGTCCAATTTATTTTTGCTGTTTGACTTTTTCTCTCTGACTAGTCGCGTAAGGACTGTAGCTTTTGCTACTCGATCCACCACGCTTCAACATTTCCAGCTACTTACTGAGCGTTAAAAGCGTAACCTTCGACACCGTTAGCCGTCACATCTCACCTTTTGCGTTTAACGCATGCAAATGAACCTTAAAGTAAATCAATTAAGTCCCGAAACCAGTCGAAAAATATTTAAAGTGAGGTAAAACCCGAACTCGTTGCCCCTCGCTGCGCCGTACCACACCGAGGAAGTTTAGTCCGTCTTTTCTCAAGTCTTTAGATAACGCAACGGCGTAAATAAATCAGCTCGAAGCCTACGCTGGCGTTTGACAACACTCGTTCAATTTTTCAGCGACGTCGAAAAGCGGGCGAAAACATGAGCGCGAGGGCGAAAATGTCAGTCAGGATGATTGGCAGGAGGAAAAGTCGAGAGATGCTGACTTACTGATGGAGAGTTGAGAGGCGATGCGCTGTTTCCTGTTCGGCTCTTCTTTGACATCGAGTGCGTCTTTATCAGTTCCCTCGTCCTTTTAGAGAACATTTTAAGCGTTAGGTGTCTCGGTCCGACGCGTATTTCTTGTAGTTTACGGCACAGCCCCCCTGCCCACCCCCCGGCTCCCCATTTGAAAGCGCTGCTGCGAGGTTTGCGCGGTCCGAGCTCGAGCTTGAGTCTCACACCTCTAATATGATCGCACATTGACTGAATCTACTGACGCTCATCGGAGCAGTCTGAGGCGCATCCGCTTTTTTTCTCTCTCTCTCGCCGTGCCTTTGACAAGTGAAACTGCGCTGCCATGAGAAAACACGAGGGCTCGACAACATCGTGCGTGCTCGCGGAGGCTCTGGAAACTACGCTCATGCAGTAAGTTACATCATTTTACGAGGAAAAATGAAGCTTCGGCCGACTTCCCCGCACGGTGTTGATAATGCCTGGCACCTGCCGTTTAATTAAACATTAAAACACCGCCCACTTTGGTGACAAAAAACAGGTCTTAAACTCTTTTAGTGTCCTTTAACTTTACTTTGCTTTTTTTAATTTCCAGAATGAAATAGGCCGATCTGTGCTAAGGCAATGTTATAGGTGTCTTGACAAATCTGAGCATAGCATTCATACAAGAAAACCAACAGCGAAATAACATCTTCAAGATTGGTTGGATTAGAATGGTGACCTTAAAAAAATTGTGTAGTATATATGTGTGCGTAGACATATACTACTACTACACACACACACACAAACAAACAAACACATATATAAAATGCAATGAGACAATCAACATTGGTGTGATTTGGAACGGTGACAGTTCTAACAATGTTAAATTTTCACATTTTTAACGTGATGTGTCTGTATTTAGGGAATTTCCTATAAGTGTGTCTCAGTCTGCTCTCTAGGTAGTGACTCAATATAATATAAATATGACAATTTCCAGGATTTTTTTTTCTTGGGCAGGGGAAGAACATTCCAGTTCACTAAAAAAAGGACATTTTTAAAACGGATCTTAAGCCGTTTCATGTCGATGCTCGTTGCTTTTTGGATTTATTTTGTTAGCTCACATTGCTATTTTTGTGGTGAACACTTCATCCGTGCAAAGTCAAACTTTAAAAAATAAAAATAAAATATGTTTGCCTTCAGAATGTTTAATCTGCATCCCAAAATGCTCCTGTCTTCTTAAATGATGGGCCTTCTCTGATGATGTCAGTTTGATGGCTTGGGCACGAGCATGGCGTCCATTGACCACGTAAAATCAGTAAAAAACGGTCGCAAACGTATGGTTTACACAGATTTAAAAAACAGATTAAGATTAAAGATAAAGTCTTCAGACAAAATAGCAATTACCTGTTTTGTGCATCACAAACACTAAATGAAATTGGCCAATCACCGTAAATTAGTGTCGGGCAAAGGAGGGGTTTGGAAAAAAATTAATCATTGAGTAAATCATGTGGGAGTAATTGAAAAAAATAAGGTAAAAATTGATGCATATTCTAAGAAAATGAAAGTGTTTTTTGACCTTGAGAAGACGTTGCAGTAAGATTAATTTTAACATTAGTAATAATGTAAGTTTAAATCTTTTGTTCCATTTATTTCAAAATACAAAATCAATAATAATTAAAATAATATATATATATATATATCAAGTTATTGAAGAGGGTAAAGCATACCCAAACTGTCTTTATTACAACTGGCAATATTTATTTTCCATATAATCCTGAGGAAGATCTTTAGCACATCCGTTAAACTATGAAACCCACAAAAGGAAGCAATTCTGGTCACAAATCTTAAAAATCGATCCAAGATTACAGTCATCTACCACAAGTCCATAAGGACACTGCGTAAAAACACTGGAAATACCAAAAGAATATATCCAGTTTGATTGTGTAAATGCACATGTCCACAATGAGACATAAGAGGTCCATGTCGGTACGATCCATGCGTATTACAGCTCTGTTGCAGGTCCCCATTCAATGTCATCAGTTTCATCATCATCTACGCTAAAATCATCTCTGTCTTCTTCCTCGCTGTCACTGTCGCTTCCTCTGATCTGTGTTCTCCGCATTAGCATGGCTTCGTGATGTGCCAGTCTAAGAGAAAAGATTTATGGATACATTTAAAAATTAAAAGCTAATTCCTTTAGCATTTTATCCTTCTGAGCTAAACTTGACAGACCATGCATAAAGACTTACACTATAAACGAAGGGGAGGGTTTCCTTTCTGGTTCTGCCATACGGGCCTGAAACAAAGCATGCGAAAGATCAATTTCTACATCATTTATTAAAATAAAATAATGGGCTGTCCCAATACCCACACGTGCGCGTGATTTATTTTCTGTACACGCTTAAATGGGCGTGAAGGCCACACAACATTTGATTACCTGATGGGACACACTTACAACATAGTTTTGTAAGATTGCAATTACTTGTACTGTACTAATTAAATTCTACTACTAGGAACATTTTTCAGACATGGGACAGTCTTGTGCACGTCCTGTTGTGCTCTCAAGTAGCCAAGACAAGTCCTTTGTCGGATGTAGATCCAGGAACCTGTCCTACTTCACTTGACGTTGAGATTTTAGGCTAATGATTATGTTAAACTCTGGGATCACTGGGATGAACAATATTATTGACTTACCGGTTCCTTCTTATTTTTAAGATAGGTTAAAATCAGCGTAAGGTCCTACTAGGGACGTTGATCTAGGAGAATGTCCAACTTACCAGCTGTGCTACCCAAATTTTAATTAAGGTGGACTCATCAGCTAATCAGACTTTAGGGTCACGGTTATGGTTACTTTGCAATTAGTGGATTAAAGAAAATTATTAACTATCATATCCATCTGTTTTAGGTTATGGTTAGTGTAAGCTGTCCTATGTTGATCCTACTAGGATAGGGATCCAGGAACATGCTCTGCTTGACTAAATCATGCTGTAATACTCAAATAATTGTGTGGATCTACCAATAAATCAGATTTTGGGATCAGGGTTAGGATCACATTTGGGATCTCGGTGTATAGAACATTTTCAACTCTCCTCCGCTTTTAAAAGTTGGTTATGGTAAGTTTTGTCCTATTAAGGATCAGAGATGGGCAGCTTCAGCCACCATCTTGCAGAGTTTAGCTCAAAAACACCTGGAAAAGAACACTTTAAGACTACTAAAAAAAAACTACAGTCATGTGTTTTTGATTAGGTTGAGCCAACTCTGCAGGACAGTGGTCCTTTAAAACCAAAGTTGAATATCGCTGATGTAGATCCACAAACATGTCCTAATTGACTAAATCGTGTTGTGTCTGATTGCTTGATAGGTTAGGTAATGGGTAAATATGGTACCTGCTGTAGTTTCTCCTCTATGGCTGAGAGTGGAGGGTCCCTGAATGCACTTCTTTGGGATCTGGTGCCCTGAAATTGGGCGGAACGTCAGAAGGTGCTGCAGCCAAGTCACCAGTGCTAAAATCTGAATCTGAGAAACTCCTCTGCGAGGGGACATCGTCTTCTTGTTGGGGATTGCCAGGGCAAGGCGTGAGATCGGGCTCTGGGACATGGAGGATAGGAGGTATTTCGCCGGGAGGTAGGGTGTACACGGGCTCTTCCTCCAGGTATGGCTCTGGGTCATAGGGAGGTTCAGGACTATGATTCTGCCCAGTGGCGGGCTCCGAGGAGCGGGCCAGTGCAGTGCCACGGTTTCTGGCAATGCCTACAGAGGGCTCCTCTAGGTCCTCGTTGTCTGTGTAGCCTTCACCATCCGTAATGGCCTCACCGTCGGTGTCCTCATAGTCGCTGGCACCACTGAGGTAGTCAGAGTTATTTTCTCGGTTGAACGCGTCAAGGTCCTCATCGCCACCTCCCTCCAACTGGAAATAAACCATGCACATCTTGTTGAAATGATTATAATCTAAGATCTTAGAGATTTGATTTAGAGTTGTTGGCTATGCCAGAATGATCAAGTTATAGCTTACACAATGTTTTGAGTTTAATAAAGACAAGTAAGGTTTATGAAGTTGATAATTACATTAATTGTACATGATGTGAGTGCACCATTAAGTACCATAATTCTCTTTAGAGTTCTTACCGCAACTTCAGAAACCCAGACCGGTTTAGATTGCTGCTGCCGAATCTTGTCTTTCAAAACATCATACCACATGTTTGTATTAGGCTGAAGATCAATGCGTGCTGTGAAGGAAACCGAAAGAGTAGAGATTGTAATTCAGGGCACATTAAAACTTTCTGAAGGTATCTTCAAATAAGATTCAAACAGGATTCAGAACTGAATTTAAGACTGGCTTCAAAGGTGTACCGGAAAATAGATGACTGTAGTGTTTCCTCAGCTTTAAGGCCTGAGCATATAGTCGACGAGAGCTCTTATTGGAGCCTGGCATGTATTTTTGCCTCATTGACTTCACATCTTTTCGATTATGAGGATCTAAGAAGAGCACCATGGGATGGTACTGGATATAATTTAATCTTTCTACTGCAGTGGGTGTAATGTCCAGCAAGGGATGCTTTTCCTGCAGGTGAGAGCAAGTTATAAGCGTTTGGTTTAGGTAATGTTGGTTTATTTTACAGCAATATTCTGTATGATACTGAAAAAGCTTACCTGCTCTGCTATTCGCCTCACTGTGTCCAGTTTGATGACACTGGATGAACTTTCACCTCCACTTCTGGCAACCATTTCTATAGGCAATAAAATCAGAGTATTAGAGGGGTAGTTCACCCAAAAATCTAACATTCTTGTGTCATTCCAAAACCAAACACAAATTAAGATATTTTTGTCCCTTCATATACAGCAATGCAACCGAAACATTCAAAGCCCAGAAATGTAGTAAGAACATGAATAAAGCTTTTATAAAGCTTTATTTTATAAAGCTACGAGAATACTTCTGTGCACAAAGAAAATAAGCATAGTGGTACTCTGGGATGCACACCCAAGACTGACACGGAAGTGAAGAAATTGTTGAATAAAGTCATTATTTTTTGTTTTATTTGTAGACAAAAAGTATTGAACCACTGATGCCTCATGGACAGACAGTTGCATTGCTAAGCAGCTCAGAAAGCTCTCAGATTTCATCAAAAGTTTTTTGTGTTTCAAAGAAGAATAAAAAGGTCTTACAGGTTTGGAAAAACATGAGGGTGAGTCATTATTAATGACAGAATGTACATTTTTGGGTGAACTATACCTTTAAATGTTTGAAAGTGAATAACCTTCAGTAGAAATGTTAAGAAATTTCAAAACATAAACTCAATTTTTCATACCTGCAACTTCAAATTCATCTGGCAACTCTCGGCCAGCTTCTCATTTGCAATGTCATTCAGAGGACCCAAAATGACGATAGGCAGTTTGAAATTGGCTGCAAATGAAAAAGCATACATATGTTACAACCAAAGACACTGTCAGAAACAATATTTCTTTAAAAAAAACGTAGTTCACTAACCCTCTCTCAGAACAACTTTCTCATATGCTGGAAATTTGCCTTGAATGGTCAACTGCAGCAGGTCATCGCGGGTTCTTCTGACGTTCTTTTTGGCCCCTCTGAGACCCCCGTAATCTTCCAGAATTCAGCTCTGGGGCGGACGTCTGGCGTTCAGCTGCACTAATTCTCTGTGCCTGCTCTAAATTGGCCAAAGTTTCAGCCCTGAGACAGAGAAAAAGAATTAGACATCAGGAGTACAAGCAGGAATCAGAATGAAACATTCTTTACAAGTATACAAACTTACCACAGCTTTGGAAGGAAGAATAAAAACTACTACTAACGTACCTGGTCTGGTTAGGAATGGTGCCTTTGTCCAGCTCGTGTAGGTCATTGCCCATGCGCACAGCTAGCCAGGTTCCCAGCTTCCCGCGGTGCATAGTGTCCACTACTCTGAAGACCTCGCCTCTGGTGAAGCTCAGACCAGTACTGGTCTCAGCCATGTGGTCAAAGTGTGTGCGGATGTAGAAAGAGTCACCAAGGCTGGACTTCAAAATCTTCTTGTATACTAAGATGTCAAGATTATTTCAGACATGTTATTCGTAACCCATTTTACTTTCCGAATGGGTTTACGTTCACAATAAGACGAGGAACCCATTGTTTATTTATCGTTATAAAAAAATATACAGGGTCAATTTTGTTTTTATGTTGAAAATGTTCTCATAAACCCCATGTCACCCTAAACCTGTAAAAGCTTTGTTCATCCTCAGAACACAATTTAAGATATTTTGGATGTAAACCAGGAGGCTTGTGACTGTCCTGTTGACTCCTAAGTCATGAACACTGTCAAAGTCCAGAAAAGTATGAAAGACATCGTTAGAAAAGTCCATCTGCCATCAGTGGTTCAATCTGAATTTTATGAATCGTACAAAAGTACTTTTTTTGTGTAAAAAGTTTTTTTTGTCACTTCATAACATTTAGATTGAACAACTGATGGACTATTTTGATGATATCTTTCACATTTTTCTGGACTTTGACAGTGTTACTTTTTCCAGTCATTGGGACAGTCACAAGGCTCCTGGTTTTCGTCAAAATATCTTAAATTGCGTTCTGAAGACAAACAAAGCTTTTATGGTTTTGGAGATACATGGGGGTAAGTGATTAATGAAGCGATTCATTTCATTTTGGGGTGTAGTAACTCTTTAATCCTAATAAGGAAACACAAAGGCACTCACTGTCCATTTTATTCTGAGTCCGGATATCGATACGGTCACCAGCACGTATGTTCATGAGATACATAGCTGCTTCCTCTCTGGTGAAGTGACTGAAGTCCACATCGTTCACCTACCAAAATAACAGTCTTGAAGAAAGGCGCCGCTGAAAGGTTTGATCATGTAGGACATGTATGTGATTGTTTGGTCGTACCTCCAGAATCTGATCACCCTCTTGCATGCCTTGTCTCTGAGCTGGACTATTGGGCTGGACACCACCAACGAAGATGCCAACGTCATTTCCTCCCACCAACCTCAACCCAACATTGCCCTCCTTCACAAAGCTGACGTGGTTCTGATCTGAGCTGTACCTTATATAGAGGAAAGTACATCATTTAAAAAGTAAAATAAATAATAAAGTAAAAATGTTAATCTATTTAAAGTTTAATACTATGATGGAATTTTTTTATTTTAGAATATTATTAATTACATAAATTATATAATATAAATAATTAGTGCTGTCAATGATTAAGTGTGTGTGTGTAATATATATATATATATATATATATATATATATATATATATATATACATATATATACACACACACATGCATATATGTATATTCATATCATTTAAATTATATTTAACAAACATTTTCTTAAAATAAACATGCATAAATATACACAATACACACACATATACTATGTAAACAAAAACATTTAAAACTTTTAAACGATTTTTAAAAGATTAATACAGATAAATCATTTGACAGCACTAATTATTATTAACAATATTCTAAATGAGCTACAAATGTATTTCCTTCATGGTATTTGTTATATTGACTTTGATTTTAATTTAATTAACGAAAAATTAATATAAAGTATTTTAACATCATGCTAATATTTGTTTTGCTGTGTTTAATTTATGCTTTTAGAAATAAACAAAAGTATGAAATTAAATAACAAAAATATGTTTACCCCATATATTATAAATATAAAAAAGTACATAATATAATAAATTAAGAAAATTATTAATCATTGTAGTGACTTTCATTTACAATTGTTTTGTGCTGCCATTAAAAAAAAAAAGATTTTTCCTCATGCAAACTATTAATGATTATTATATATCGACGTCTCATGTCTTGTCTTTGATCTCCACACAAATAAACATTACATTTCTCACCCCAGGTTTGGTGTTGGCACTGCGTCTGGAGGAAGTGAATAAAGTGGCTCCTCGTCAGTTTTTGCTGAGATAAAACAGTTAGAATTCAGTACCCAATAGCCACTCCATCATTTGCAATGCAATGCACGATACTCACAACTCAACATGCTGTGGTCGGGAACAGACACGTTAGAGCGAAGAGTGCCGTTAGCACGCGGAAAACTGAAAGAAAGAGTCGATGTTCACATTCACACAGTGAGTCACTATGGCCATGTATAATGTCTTCATGAATGGTTTAGCAGCAAACAAAAGCATTTATTGACACCTGCTGTTCTTAACCCTAATGGAAACTGACTTTTCAGTGTGACATAATTAGCTATTATATAATATAAATATTAGTCAGAGGAGGTGTTTCTGACCTGAGATCGCTGTTGTGGCTGGGACTCTCCATTCTCCTGACAGGTGATGGGGCTCTTTCTGATTCAGAGGAGTCTGGTGGACGAACCAAAAATGACAATATACTACAAAGATGCAAGGATGAAGAAATTTTCAGGAACACGAAGGCAACAATTCAGACCTTCAGGTGGTGGTCTGGCAGGAGCGGCTCTGAGAGAAGAGTCCTGTCGGATGTTGATGACCGGCGCTTGCATCTCAGCTCTGAGACAAAACAATATTACAAAACTATATTTCTCGCCTTTATGCGCATAATGATGATATAAAATAAAAAAGAGCAGTGGTATTCTCTACCCTGGTCTGCTTCTGGAGTTTTTATTGGCTGGAGACTGTGTTCTCGGAGGAGAGTTGTAACTTGCATCGGACTCAGATTCTGAGGGAGCTGATTAAACATGAAAATTACAGAGCATTATGGGTTATTAGCAATTTAAAAATTAGTTCCATTTGCATTTTAAATTTTTAAAACTCAAATAAATAGCTAACGACATATTTAAAATGGTTTAAATTTATGTGATGAATAATGCGTTTATAAATATTGCACAATGCATATGAAAGATTACTGTCATTTACAAGTGAATATTTACGAATTTATAATGTACACATTAATAATGAATTTTCATAGGCATTTAATTTTCATTAATTTTCTTATTTAAATTATTTTTCATGCTTGAAATTGAGGATCAAAACAAGGCAAAAATTATTTTCATGTCATCAAAATATACAATTTATAGGCATTTACTAATATGTAATTTATACGTTTCTGGAAAATTAATGTGCAGATATTGAAGTGAAATGTGTATGAGCATTTAAATAGAATTTATTTTAAAAATGTATATATTGAATATTTAATATTTACTCTGATATTTAAATATAATAAGTTTTTCATACTTAAGGTTGAGTAACATAATATGTTTATGTACGCATTTAAATGTAACAAATTATTGAAAAATTATTGCGTAAATATTAATGTGAAATTTCAATTACAGAATTTACAATCAGTAATGTTCAGAAAATATTCTATAATAATATACAAATTACTTTTTTAAATTCAAAATTGAGGTGCGATAATTTTTTATGGCCTCAGCATTTAACATTTATATACTGTGGAAAAACAGTGGGTAAAATGTGTATAAACACTAACAGACTTTTTGTATCATTTAGAAAATAACGTACACCATTTCTTACATATTTTATATCAATATTTATTATTTACACATTAGCATTTTTAGTTAAAAGTGACATTCAAAAGAAAATTTTAAGAAGACTAATTTTAATCAGCATTTAATATTTAACCTGGACTATTCAGTTTATTATTGGCTCATACCTCTCTGTACAGGCGTTGAGGGTTTCGCCCATTTTGGGGGTCCATTACAGGGACTGACATGACTCTCAGGTGTCGCCCTGCAAGAGAAAGAGGGCAGATGGGAGGATGAGAGAGGGTACTTAATTATGCTCGTCCATGAAGGGAGTGGGAACTAACGTGAAATCATTGAGGATCAGGAACAGAGGGAGGAATTCACCTCAGGGTGTCTGGGGAACTCTCTTATTGATTTTGATGGGCAATCCATATCCGTAAGTGATTATATCACAAATTTAAGTCAAAATCAAAATTAAGTAGATCCATATGATACTTATTGCACCCCTGGATGTGTAGAGTATTAACACTATATGTGTATGGTATTATTTAGATAATGTGGCTGTATAATTGTTTGTATCCTCTTATAAAAGCTATTTAAATATTTATAAATATTAAAACCAACATACTACAAGAGAAAACTCAGGTTGTTTGGGTGTCTTTTATTTTAAAAGATCACACATATCAACATTTCCAGATATCACAATGAAACACAGTGACAGGCGTGTATACAAACAACTTGATGCAACAAAAAAAAAAGCAAATTAAAAACCAAAAAACAAAAGAACAAACTGTTTTTCTCATCGTGTGTGGATGATGCTCGGCTCTTCTGAAAGAGCCCGTCGCGCAGGCCTCCCTCATGTGTACCTGTATCTATTGCGCGACTCCTGGCTGCGCCGAGGTCCGGTGCTATCGTCCGATTCGGACTCTGATGCAGCTGTAATGGAAAAGACGTGCTCGTGAATGCGTTTGGCGAAGATTCGAAACTAAAGGGCGTTATGGAGTGAAAATCACCTCTGGGTGGAGGCCTGTAAGGAGACGCCATGCGGCGAGGGAAATCCTGAGACATGCTAAGAGAGGAAGACTTTATCCCCTGAGGAGGAAGATCGGGAAGCACCCTGGGAAAAGAGGTATAGAGAGGCAATGAAGACATTTCCATTCGGTAGTCGACATATCACTAAAAACCCAACAGTGTCCAAACCTGTTCCTGAAAGTTCACTATCTGCAGAGTTTAGCTCAGGGTTGCCAGGTTTTTGCAAAAAAAACCACCCAACTGCTACTTAAACCACCTTTCTGTCACCTTTATTTATATAGCGCCTTTAACAATACAGACTGTGTCAAAGCACTTCACTTTATCAAAGAGGAAAACAGTGTGTCAATGACGTAAAGGGACTAGTATAAACATTTTCGGGTTGAGGCATTTCAGTAGCCTTCGAAGGAGGCTTCTTGATATAAATTTTGGAGGGTAAAATACATTTTTCGATGGGGATACTCTGCAAAATTTGCATTGGAGGGGCTAAATATCACGTTAATGGGGTTTCTAAAAGCTGAGAAACCGTGAACTTGGCAACACTTGGTTTAGCTCTAGGCCTAATTAAACACACCTAAACCAGCTAAACGAGGTCTTTAGACTCACTAGAGCAAGTTTGGAGGTAAACTCTGTAGGATGTTGGCCCTCCAGAATCGAGATTGGACATTGCTAAACGTAACTTGATGGATATCATCCGATCTGATAATTGTTTAAAGAATAAAGCAGGTCAACAGGTTTCAATCGTACTGGAGATAAACTAGTCTTTTAGACGATTCAATGACTTCTCAATATTGACAATGTGCTTAAGATTTCATTTGGATTGGGTGCTCATGTTGTGGACTCATACTTGTATCTGGAGTGGTTTTCAGGTTTGGGACTCTCACGCCTTGGGGGAGGAGAGGCGCTCCGGTCTGAATCGGACTCGGAAACGGCTGGTCACACAAAACAAATGGCCATTAAAACTATATCATTGACAACATTTGTGCATATCATTGACTGAATCACCAGTCGTTAACTTCAGAGTCTGTTTATATGTAATATAGGAAAATAAGAGATGGTGTGTCTTTTGAGCTTTTTGAGGCAGACCTCTGCGAGGCTGCGAGGCAGTGGAGGGGTTCCAGTTCTGGGTGACGGGTGAGGCTCGAGGATTTGGCAACGCAGAGATCCCGGAGAGAACCCTGAAACAGGAAAAAACAAATAAATAAATAAATCTCCCCCAAACTAACAGCAACGTGAAAAGACTGGTAAAAGAGGAAAGAAACACGGAAAATAAAAATAAAAACCCCAAAAAAACAGAAACCCTGTAAAATAAAAAGTATTCCAGCTTCTCTGGTTATTTTCATGGCGAGAAGTAATAAAACTTCTGGCCAAAATAAGTTGAAGGACCTTCCCATAGTATTAAAAAAAATAATTGTCCAGTAAATTGAAGTCATATTTACTTGTATCGGTCTCTGTTATCAAGAGTGCCATGTCTTGACGCTGGAGGAGAGTTGCTGCGGTCCGATTCAGACTCTGAGGGAACTGTGCAAGAGCCAAAGCGTTATTCATTACTGTTACATATACACCAATGGACAAAGTATTAAGGTCACAACTTCTCAGTCATGATAATCTATGAGTGCCACATTGAATTTAATGGGTGTGTGTTTAATAAAGTCCCAATGAGTTTTGTTACTAAGACTCACCTCTACGAGGGGGCACCGATTGAGCGGGTGGTCTAGTGAGTGTAGAGCGCAGAGGAGGCGATTCTCTTGGTTTAGACACGGGGTTGGCACGGTTTCTGCAGATTAATGAGCTCTGTTAGTCTCTTTTAGCTAAACGAACTTTGCACTAAGTCAAAGTTGAGATGTTCACCTGCGAGAACGACGGTCTCTTGGACGGGATGTTCGGTTTATGGGAGGTCAGAATCCAGGTCAGAGATTTCTTCAGGCAAAAATTGAAAAGGTTTTTATTTCAACCCACTTTATCAGAGCGCTGCAGGGATGACGTATTATTGTAGGCCGAAACGTGACGTTAAACCATGCAATTATTAGGAAGAAAATGTTTAAGGATTATGTTGGTCACAGAGCTTACGTTCTGCAATAATTCAAAAATAAAATGTTTTGTTGAGTCAAATAAAATATTTCAGTTGTCATTAACATTAAGTTAAAACAACTGTTGATTTTTACAGTTTATGGGTGTTCCAGAGAGAGAACAAAATGTCAAAAATTCTGTCTAAGCATAAAGGCTTTATACTTTGCTGACTACGCGAGCGCCTGGATGTGGGCCTCTTTGTATTTTGCAACAGGATCTACTCCTCTCATTTGGAAAATAACCCTATTAAGTGAAGCAGGGTGATGCCAGCCGGGTTGGATTACAAAAATACGTCATCATGTCAGCTCTATATGGCACAGATAAAAACATTTCAGCTCACCCTCCAGCTCTGAACTACTGTCTTGCCGCCTCTCGTCGGCACTGTTTTGAGGACTGTCCTCCACCTCGGGAATGCTGACGAGGAACTTTCTGTCATCCCTCAACACCAACATGGTCAATTTACCTCTAGACTTCTCAACCAGGTGCTTGGTCTCCAGCAAGGACAGATTTTCTGTCGTCATGCCGTTAATCTAAACCAGAATGTTCAAAAAGGTTACGCAACATCCACATGCATTGAAAAGCTTTCTAAAGAACCAGTTCTTCACCTTTAAAACAAGGTCTCCTTCTTGAAGGCTGCCCTCTTTGGCAGCCAGACCGGTGGGAGTCATGTGTTTGATGAAAATCTGGCTCCCCAACTTCATGCCATATTCTACAGAGAGAAAACACGTTAAAATCTCGCCACTAATAATCGAAGAATGCAAAGCCGCCTGGATTCTGACCGTCTGTGGGTTTTTTCTTGATCAGGGTTGTTCTGATGGGCTTGTCTTGAACGCCCTGATTGGGAAGTCTCTTGAAGCCGGACATGATGGGAAGGTCATGACCGCTATGCGGTCAGGCGTTGCGCCGAGCTCGGCGGTTACGGTTGGTGTCGGTGTTGCGCTGAGCCTTCTTTTTGTGGCGATATCGTCATCCAGTATGTTGGATTGTGAGGCAGAACGAGTAGGTCTGTTGCTTGCAGGAACCTGAATTGTCCGTGGCCTCTTCACAGTCTACAAAATGCATACAAATTAGCATTTTTATAAGCATTTAATTCATGAATGTTTTACTGAGATGCTTTTTTAATTTCCATAATTGCTTCCGGCAATGCTTTCACTTACAATGTTTGCGGTCTTCCCGCAGTTCCTCAGATTTTGAATGGTGTAAAGCGAGGTGACGTTTCTCCATCAAACACCATTCACCATAGCTATCTGATCCCGCGTCCTGTGGGCAATAATAAAAGTGTCTCTATCACAAAAATAATCTGCCAAATATGTTTGAGTTGGTTTTTCCGTCTTGTACACAAACATGACAGGTCGGACAGGATTAGGCAGGATGTGTAGGAGGAAGACGTGTACTCACTGAAGACGACCCATGGCAGGGCCGCTGGGAAGAACGTCAGAGACCACCACCGCTGTGTCCCCATTTACTGGCTTGTCAAGCCCACCCGAGACCGCAAACCAAAGCCGACCTTTGAATCCTGCGAACGAGAGAACAATGTATGAAAGAATGGACTGATCAAACCAGAAAGATTGGACAGAACAAGCAAAAACTAAATGAAAAAAATGGTGTTACAGAAATTAAATGGACAAAGATAAAAGAAAAAAAAAAAGAAACCCATAAGTGGAATGAAATGAACAAAAAGAATTAAAGGAAACAAATGAAAAAATTAAAAAAGAAATGGAAGAATGAGGGAGGCAAAGAAACAGTATAAAAAGACAAAAAAAAAAAAAAAAAAGAAATCAAATAAAGAAAAAAAAAACAGGAGCTAAAAATGAATCAAAGTATGTGAGAAGAAAATAAACTGAATGGTTGCAAAAGGAAGAAAGATCAAATAAAAGGTAATCAAGTAATTTAAAAAGACAAGAAAGACATAAAAAGAATAAATAACAACAACAACAAACAACAACAACAACATCTGAATGAAGGCCACTTCTTTCTATACTGAAATGCACCACATGACCCCAAACTTGACATTCCAAAATTTCGGGCGTGTCCCAGTGACAGATGGAAACAACTCTTATGACAATCTTGGTATCGCAATCGCCGCTAAACTTTTCCGTCTCGACTTTCAATTGTTAGGGAAACTCTACACCCGTGTCACGCTCCCAGACACACCTGTCCAGAGCTCGATAAAGGTGTGGCTAAAGCGAATTAAACCCTCGATTCGCAACTTACTTTTCGATAACGTGACCGTGTGCTGCTCCCATATCGCCATCTCCTCCATGTCTGCTTTCTGAAACGAGAAAGAAACGGCTAGGTTACATACGTCGACATCAAGCAAGCAACAACAAATACACAACGCTTTGCAAAAGCCGCAAACAAAGATCTGCTTTGGCGGGCGAAGAGCGCCGTTTTTGAGGGCCTCACTTCTTTGTGAAGGTCCAGTGCTCGGCTTGTTGTTTGTCAGCTCGGCCGAGCATGAGAAGGAATGGCTCTAGCGGAGCATGCTCCCACCTGCTGAATTCCTGCCGTACAGGTACAAGGGGAGGAGCCAGAGCGTGACATCAGCGATACCCGACACTTCCTCACCAACGGCTCACCAAACCAACACACACACAGTCTGACAATACAACGGCTAAAATCACTGGCGTGCCATTCGGCTTTGAAACGGACCACTGGAAACCCACCAACAAATGATGACTTGCCTTACTAATACTAACTAGTTTGTTGTGACTGGTACAGAAACATTCGATTGATTTACGTGTGCTCAAACAAAGACCTGCAATCGCCGTGACATACTTTGAGAGCAGTTTCTATTGGACTAGAGAATTCCTGGAATGCTTCCCATGTTTTTATTGGCCGCTGTTGGCAGGCAAAGGTCACAGAGAGTCTCTGTTCACAAAGCTGATCAAGCACAGCAAAACAAACGCGTCGACAAACACCACTAATATTCTTTCACCCTGAAAATATAAAAAAAAAAGTAACATTTCAAATAAACTAATGAACATTATAGAAACCTATACATCTTTTATTAAACCATTACATAAAATACTGGAAATGTTATACACTAAAGGAGGCGTTAAAGGGATAGATCACCCAAATTTTTAATTTACTGTAGGCCTACCCCATGTGTATATGTGCATGCGATTATATTCAGATGAATACAATTGAAATTATATTTAAAAAATTATTTTCAAGCTGTATAAATGGCAGTGAATGGGTGTCGAGATTTTGAAGTCCAAAAAAGTGCATAGAGTAGTCATAAAACACGCTCCACACAGCCTCCTGAAGTGAGACAATGCATTTGTGTCAGAAAAACATCCATATATTTAAAACTTCACTAAAACTACAAAAAAAAAAAAAAAATCATTCACTATCATTACAAAGCTCGGAAAAGCCAAAAACGGTTTTCTAATATAACTCTTTACTGTATTCATCTATAGTCACATAGAGCTAGGATGGAGAAAATGTAGATTTGCCATCTTTTTAAAATATATTAAATTATATTAAAATAGAGAACAGTTATTTTAAACCATAATATTTTTTCACAATATTACTGTATGCTTGATTAAATTAAAATAATAATAATAATAATAATAATAAATAATAATAATAATAATAACATATAATAATAATAAACAACATATATATATACACATACACACAGGAAACTATTTCTAGATTTAGTTTGAAAATGCGAAGAAATGAAATGTTATGAAAGGGCTATGACTAGGACATAAGTCATAAAGGAAGTGGCTCACAGGAAAGCAGGGATGCAAATATCAGAAGTACTTTTTTTTTTTTTTTTAGAAACTCCCTTCATGGAATATGTTCGACTCTTAACGGCCCAGTGTTCCTACACACCACTGCCGTACTTTATGATAACATGTTTCATGTCACCGCACAAAGCCTTACAGACACGAAGCTAATGGCTCACCAGACTCCATATTCATTTCTGTGAACTAGCATAAACCTAACCAGCTCAATACCTGACAGAAAACCTTTCGCCGTTTTAAAAATGAACCCATTCACTTTCATTATATTGAGCAGAGCATCCAAGACATCTCCCTATGCGCTTTAAAGAGAAAAAAAAAAAAACACACACACAAAGAGATCACAGAAATGTCATTTTTAAGTGAGTAGCCCATTAAGGGTCACAGCTAGGTCGCATGATAGCGTACAGGTAAAAACTGCACAACATGTAGGATAAACAAACGCATTTATAAAAATGACTAAAATCTCAACCCTGCCCATAACTGAAGCACATGACTCCCGCAATTAGAGTATTACAAATAAGCGCGCTACATAATTAAAGCCACCCCACAAGCCTATACACAGTGATAAAAGTCTCACACTACAGGTACAGCAGGGGAGAGTCAGTATTTACAGTACGTCTGTGCAAAGCTGTCACTCCACGGCTCAGGTGACACATCCCGCTGTTTACTAAACTCAGGACACATTCAGCTACTGGCATAAACAACTAGTACTTACCGTCCCTTTAAATCTCACTTCCATTTCCAGATCTTTCAGAGCCCGTCTACCTTATTAGCGCTGGCGCCAGAACGGCAGGGTCACCGAAATATTGGAATCGATACAGTATCTCCATTTTTGGTGACGCACCTGACAAGCAGTTCACTTCCTGTAGTCCACAGGAAACGTGAACACGCATGGTTAATGAGGACAAAAACAAACCCCACCTGAGCCCAAGGAACGCTCCACCCACTAGTTCGATAAATCCTTTGGTACTTTCTGATATTTGCTGTCCCTCGAGGAATTAGGAAGGATCTGGGATCTCTAGGTGGAACAATGCCACCTTATGAAGATTAGCGATGGACAGATAGGTTCACGTAAGGCTTCATAATCCAGACTTGGTGTCCAAGGCATTGAAAACCACAAACATTTTTCATCAAAGCTTTTTCTCTGACAACAAGCCGTGGAGTTGCTAAAAGGAAGCTGATGAGGTTACACTGATAATCATTAGCCCGGCCTGTTAATGTTTAATCTGCACACTGGCCTAGTGAAGGCTTCTGCATATATTGGGCTTGAGGAAGCAGAACACGAAGATTAACATTTAGTATTAAAGTGTAGCCTGTGGGTCAGTGACATTTAGTACAAGTGTCCACTATCAGTGTGGTTTTAGTATTATTTATATGATGTTACAGCATTAGGTGTTTTTTTTTTAGTTTTAGTAACTTTAGTGTGCTTTTGTTATTTATTATTATTTGTAACTATTTCTGTTTAGCGTTGATATAATTTTATTTCAGTTATAGCATTGCAGTAAGCTGTCAAAGCAAAATTCTAATTGAAAATTTTAAATTTCTCAAACAGCAAGACCCTAAAAATTAAATAAAAAAATAATAATAATAAATTAAATATATATATAAAAATGATTAATAATAAAACTTTCCACAATTAAAAATTTCCACAATTTAAAAAATAATTTAGTATTTCCATTACGAACTAATACACAATTTTATACAAATATAAAATCATATTTTCCTCAAACCTTCAAAATAGGTGTTATTTTTTACAAAATAACTAAAACATATTTTAATGGTTACAATTTAACTATGCTTCATCACAAAAATGTCAAATTTGTATTTTGAAGTTGGTAACAATAATCTTTACAAAGCAGAAGTAAGAAATCCATGCAGGACATGAGGGTGAGTAAAATGAGTGAATTTTTTTATTTGTATGGTGAACTCTCTCTTTAAGTCAACTATTTCTAGCAAACACACAACATCATGCTAAAACCCACTCAGTGCAACGTTTAAACACCAACGGATTTTCTTTATCAGAGACGTGGGCTTCATCTCTGCAGATACATAAAAATAAAATTTAGGAAGTGTCCAAATCTAAAGCACGCTTTTTCCAAAAACCCAAGTGTGGTCATCTTACTGGAAACATTTCACGCCCTCAGGCCAAAAGTCTTGACAGGAAATGTAGGAGTAATCTACACATGTCAGATGGTGTTGTTTTAAGGTGTTCCCGCTTTCTTAAGAAGACATAGGTTTCTGGTGGTCCAGCCCAGTTCTCCACAACTATTTAGGCATTTCTTGCTCTGCATCACAGCAGAAAACATTAGGGAACAGAACACACCAAGATGTTTTTACACACCCCGCCGACAGGAAGCATTCCCAGAACTTTGGGTAACACTCTGGCAAAGTTCCCTCAAAGTCAAGGATGAACATTCATTCAAAGTTACCCCGTCTTTATTAACTCTTGCAGTACACAAGCAAACTTAATGCTCTCTGTCCAAGACAAAACATTTTAAAACCTTTAAACGTCTTGAACGTTCAACTTAATGGTAATGTTACTTTACATACTTTCTTTTAGTTGGGCAGGCTGGCCGAAACCTTAAGACACAACTCATTTCAGAGTGCAAAAACTCATTTTAACTCAGCAAAAACACGTCCTTTAAAACCTGTGTCTCTTTGGCTCAGACGTGTGAATAGCATCACTGAAGAGAAATGTGTATATAGGGGAAAGCTGTTTCTCGAAACCACAGTGAAACTACAAAGCACGTATTGACTCATACGAGCGGCAGAACCAGTAGAGCCAGATTAGGCTGAGTTTACTTGCAGCACTGTTTCAATCATTTGTCTCATTTCCGCGAATCGGTTCTTTCGAACAGAACTTCGAGGAACCGATTGAAGTAGCTCCTCACGCGAACGCGCTAATCTTTTTTACTGTTAAATACTTACTTGTCGACCTCTCAGTAATGTTCTCGTTTGACTCCGGTTGTAGGTTCATAAGGAGTCAGAAAGTGACCAAAAAGTACTACAATATGTTCTCGAGTTCACTCGAGAATCACTTTTCCAGCACACCGATTCATTTCGTACGATTCGTTCAGACAGGATTTGTGAACCGGCTTATGGTTTTTTATTTATCATATTTTAACGAACAACGCTTCTCATAAAAATGTAACATATCAACTGAAACGAACCAGTCGAATTTAGCTCTCAATGAGTGAATGTTACTCTCAACGAGAGTACATTTTAAAATGCCTAAAACAATTTTACTGTTCGTTTCTAAAGGAAAACGCTGCACGTTCACGAGACGGAGCGGTTTAATTTACAGCGTGACCTCCAACAGTTAACGATATTTCTCTTACGAACGACATTAAAGCGCATCAACATTATTCACATTTAGCCGTCAACACATTTATCAGACTATATGAGCAGAATTGAGAAAACGTGCCTTTCTGCGCAAAGCAATCTGGCAACACGCGCTACACGATCAACTAACTCTTATAGCGGACTATAAGAATCGTGTATAATCTGAAAAATAATCTAAACTACGAGCTGGAAATTCAGAGAATGCACGAAGCAGGCTGTGTTTACATAACATCACCAATCATTCACTATTTCGACGTGATTTCCATTCAAACACCACGCATTTCAGCCAAACGCGAAACATGACTCAGGCAAACCCAATCGATAAACACAACAAAGTAAGCTCAAAAGAAAAACACTCCACTCACCTTAACAGCCTACGCGTCCGCTTTAAAAAAACACACAATAATACTTAAAATTCACAGATAACTCCGTATCGAAGGCCTTACAGGGCCCGGCACCCGCAGCTTTCTAATAAGGTTTCGTTATATTTTCCAGCATCTATCTATACAGCACCTGACCGCGTACCTGCGCGCAGGGGGAGGGGCTTAATACAGGTGGGTTGGGCGGTTTCGTCACGAAGCTGGTTTCTATACCAAACACAGCAGCAGCTCTTTGATCATATTTTCCATTATGGCCCACCAAACAACCGCGGAACGCATAGCGTCAGAATAAAAAAAGTGCAAACCTTTGTGTTAAAATAAGATAATTTGGTTTTAATCGTTTTTATAGTAATGCCTACTGTGCTATAAAAATGTTTATATATATTTTTTCCTTCGTTGCTTCGTCTAAAAATACTTTTGGATCTGTATTTTTCACTGTTTAGTGTAAAATAACTTTTTTTTTTCCCCCTACACCGCAGCGCCCTCATCCGGTAAGGAAATGTTGCCAAGTTGAGGGTTTTTCAACAGAGGACCTCTCTACAAACAAACAGAGGAAGGAAAGAAAGACACGAACCGTGAATTGAAGTAGTAGAAAGTGTCTCAACTAAACAAGATTCAAAACCAAAAATACGGTAAGATTATTATTATTATTATTTTTATAATATGAAGCTAATAAAGCTTTTTTTGTGCCATTTACATTTTCAAAAAGGAACGAATAAATGTCATGATCCATGGTGTCAAGTGCAATACAAAATGGTATTTAATGTTAATTATGACATTTACATGCAGACTTTTACAAAAGTATGTTGTTACCATGTTTCTTGACATTGGTATCAAAACTATGATCCTGTGATAAAAATATGGTATTATTATTTGAAGAAGTATGGAATAATTATCAATGGCTGTTAACCAGAGGTCAGGTGGCCACTAGGGAGCCTTAGTAAACCTAAAAATGTCTTCTACAATTTGTATATTAAAATAAATTTATATTACATTTAAAGACACTACAAACCAACATATTAATATACTCCTAGAGATAAATCAAGAACAGCATCAGTTAAGCACTCCGAAATTAAAATATATACAATAAAATTAATAATTAAAATGATCTTCATCCATTTTTTCCCTTGAAATGCCGTCGTCAGCAAACCACTATTTTTTTTTGTATTTGTAAAATATAGCAGTTCACCAAAAACAATCACACAACTCTGTAATCTGAACATTTTATTTTTTGCTTTGTTAATAACAAAGTTTGTAATATGTTCTATTCTTTCGATACAAGTAGAAAACAATTTCTTTAAGAAACAGTCGAAAAGGCAATTTTGTTTGTTGTTTTTTTTTTTTTTTTTTTTTTTTTACAATATATACAATTGGATCTAAATTATAAATAGGCCTATAGAAAATGACAAAAGAATAAGAACACGGGAATAAAAAGAATCAAGATACATATAGTCAGTAGCATGTTTTTTTTTTTCTCCATAGCAATAAATTACATAAATGCCATATTGATATAAAAGCGAAGCCCATGAATCGAGATGTTTACAGTATTGAACATTCCCATGAAAGGCTATGAGCAAACAAACATGGATCAGGAACCAGACAGAAACTCATTTATGCCGTTTTAGTGCAAATCATACACAGAGCGAGTCAAATGCATTTCTATTTAGTAACAGGTTCGTTTCACTTTATCCTAGTTTCATGGCCTCATCGTATAGTGCTTTCGTTGTACAAGACGCTTTGTTAGATCGCATGACAGAAACTTAAGTCACATGTTGATTTTTTTTTTTTTTTTGGGGAGGCACTGAGAAAACTGAATGGATACACTGGATCACTTGTAAAGTAAAAACTATGTGATGCACTAAACTTATATGGAACAATGTAAGAACTACAAGCAGAAACTACATTTCACATAAAAAAAAATGTTCAAGTGCAAATGTGGCTGAAATAATTTCCTTAATGAAAAGAATAAAACTGTGCAGTGAATATGCAATAATGGCTAAATAAATAATATTTCATATGTGTCATCGACAGGATTTTTACATACAAGACAAACCTTATCTTTTAGGCAGACATTAAATATTTGGATACATTTTTATCAGATTTAAATAAAGATCTATAACTAATCGGACATAAATTTCATCCTGAGATAGGGAGTGGTTTTAACACCGTAGAGCCATGAACTGTTTGAGCCAAGTGAATATTTGGGTTTCAGTTCAATATGAATATCTGGCTATTGCTGTGAAAATCTATAAGAATGTATCATTGCATAAAGAATAAAGATAAACAGGAAAAAAGGAACAAAGTATTCAACCACCCAGTGCAGCAGAGCAATGTCATTTTCATTTCGCTTTGAATTGTTTGTCGCTTGTTTTTCTGTCTGCACTACAAACATCATAGTATCGATAAAACAAAACATTTAAAAAAATCATCTAAAATGTCCCTTTAAAATTAAATAAGAATAATCAAGTAATTGTGATACGCGATACGAACTTTTTAAACATCTGACGAAGAATTTATTAAATAAGGGTTAAAATTCAACTAGGTAAAAAACTGACTGTACCTGGGATGCATTTCACATAGCATCAAACAACAAAAAAAACCTGCTCTTTTTTGTTTATCCACACCGGATCATGAAGGAGAAAGGACTGTTTAGTTGCCAGGTCATAATGAAAACATTGTACTAATAAAGAGACGAAGTGCGATGGAAGTCCTTTTGGGATCAATAAATCAGCTAATGGATTATTACCGTTCTGTCTTGTTACGTTGCGAGACGGAGGACAGCAGGACAGACTGTTCTATTTTAGAACAACAGAGAGACAGCTGCACAGGTAAGTGATTGGTAGGTAGTTACGCTCTCCTACTAGCACACTGTTTCAAGGCCTGATAAATAAAGGCAATAAATATGTTACAAATATCTGCACACAAACTGTACAGGTGTATGTGTTTTACGCTCTACATTCCACTGTATGTGTTCCAAAGGCACATTTCGACAGTAGCCTGTTCTCTTGCTCCTTAGGAAAAGTGTTGTGTCTAACAGAAGTTCATCATGGAAATGTAAAGCTGATGATTGTTCGATGCAAACCGAGCTTATGATACGTCTTGCACATGTGAGGCTTGTACAACTTCAGCTAGGCCCTGACATGGAATCTGTGGCCACAAAAATGTATACTGCAGAAAAAACAAAAGAAATACTTGAGGTACCATTTGGGGTTCCTTTTGGTCGGGCACATTGGTAAACCCCCTTACGGAGAACATCTAGGCACATTTTCAATGGAGAGTCAGTAAAGTTATAGCCAGTTCCTTTCTTTAGTGAAAGGCATTTTAAATATATATTTAAGATCTCAAAGAACATTTGAGGCACCTTCAAAGGTGCCTGAAGCTTCCTTGGAGGGTTTCTCCAATAAGGAACCAAAATGGTACCTCAAGTGTCTTTTCACTCCTGCATGCTCCACCTTGAGCAAAGTGTATTCTACGATGTGGTAATCAAAACAAACCCAAGACCTGCGCTTGAAATATTTTTTGTAAAGCAATACTCTTTGAAGCCCCAGTGTATCAAATTCAGGATTTTGAACACCAAACTTCACCCCATCTCCTAAAGCAGAATTTCATACTTGTGGAACAGAGGCCGATGGCGGAGAAGGACGCCGGCAGTGGTCAAACTACAGCCCTGAGTGTGTGCGCGTTTACAGGAGTGTGACTCTAGAGGTCTCACTCGGGTTGTTGGTACTTGATGACGGACTGGCGTGGTTCTGTTCCACCTTGCAGCATGCTGTTCAACACCTCTCGTGCGTTTATGATGGCTTCAGAGCTGCAGTGGTTGTTGGGCAATGGGAGCATCTGCTGGTCCGTCGGGGGGAGAGATAAGTGCGACGAGGAAGATGGTGTGAGCGAGGGAGTGAAGTTGGACAAGGACGCAGAGAATGAATTTGAGAAGACCATGGGTACAGTTGAAGGTGTATCTGAGGAGGAAGAGGCTGGCACAGTTTGACTAGGGGTTGGTATGAATGAGTTCAAGGACAGTAACATGTCTAATAGTTCACGGTCCTGAACTGAATTGCTTTCTGCATGGCCTGGCTCTCCTGCTGCGGCTGCTCTTGAATAAACTCTTCGAGGCTGAATTCGTCCACCGCAGGCTCGGGTTGCCTGGAGAGGTTCTCCACACCCAGGTCAGCTTGGGAAGAGGACGAGGAATTGGGAACTGACAAGTCCAGGATTTCTTCCAAAGGCGTTTTAATGGAAGGGAACGAGGGAAGGAAATATATGGGGTGTGCAAGCCGGCCATGTTGGGAGTCGGCAAAGCGGTGAACAAAGACGGGGTGTAAAACTCTTGGAGCTGACGCTGTGCCAGCAGCCTCTGCTGCTCTTCAGCCTGCCGCAGCTCCAGAACTTGCTGCTCCTTCTCTCATCGCCGCTGCTTCACCTCTGCATCCATCCTCGCTTAACTCCTGACACACCTTTGACACGCAGTTCTCTGGGATCTTAATACCTAGGAGAAAGAGAGAACATCCATTTCAAGATGCTGATTTCTGGCTATAGTGGTGCCTTAGAACCTGCAAAATTTTGCATATCAGAACTATCAGAACATTCCTTGGGAAGGGACATCAGGTCGACTCACCAACTTGTTTGCTGCTGTCCTTGGTCTTGAGACGGACAATCTGGAGAATGCTGGAGCTGGTGATGTCAGCAACCACATCGGACACACGCTTTCAAACACAGACAAGCGCCACACAACATGTGATACTGACGCAATCTCAGTCCCCATTAAGCACTCATGACCCTCCTCCACCTTTTTGCATCTCCCATTCCTGCAGGAAATATGGGTACATGTTACAACCTCTGGGCTCAGTTTGTTCAAGTAGTACCAAGATGGGAGGGTCTTTTCTCACCAGTTAGCATGGCTGCATTTCCTGAAGGAGAACGTGAACTGGTTTTCCCAGCTATCCTGCGCTCCTCCGGAGTGACCTGAAGCAAGGGTAGAAAACGTCACTTAAAGTCACCATAACGCTCACTAGATGGCAGCAGAGATGTTTTGGGAAGGACTCCACTTTGCTCTGATAAGTACATTTGAACACACCTTGCGGTATTTATGCTGAGATTCTCAAGGCTTTCCGCTTGGGCCTGCTTGCCGATGTTTGGTTTGTAGATGATCATGTTGCGCTCCTGGCCTTGCATGGCTAGCAGCACGCATGGATAGTTACCTCTCAACTGCAAACAAGACAGGCACAAACATGTTCAACTGCAGAGTCAACTACAGAAGAACTCTAATAAAACATGAACCCTCCTTTACCCCTGAAGAGAAAGTTGTTCTTCCAAGGAAGCATCTTTCCTGTGTTACTGAAAGGAAAACTACATGCAAATTTAGAAAGATGAGACATTTTTGCTGATACTCACTTTATGGGATAAATAGAAGCCTTCTTCCGGGGTGGTGAGAGTTTGGGCCTTCTGGAGAGCTTCCAACCATGGCATACCTCTATCTACACTTATCTGTTCAACACAAACAGTTCTGTCAGAAATAATGTTTGTCAGACATGTCCACAATGGTTGGAGTACTGTCCAACATATATTCCTGGCTCTACCAAATACATGTGAAGAGAAAGGTTTTGCAGTGCGATTTATTCTCAGTCAAAGAACTTGCTGCAACGGCTGTCAAACCAGTTTTCATTGCATAAGCTCCAAAAATAAACTTTGCTCTTGGTGGAAGAGATGATTAGCGTGTTTTGTAGTGTGTGTCATGCATGAAACTCGTGTGCCTTAGGCATATTTTCTAAGCTCAAGCATTAAAGAGATGGTTTCTATGAACCATGGTATGCAAGTATCTTAAGTATCTTCAACCTTTCATACACTTTCATACTAAGAAATACTCACCTTATAAAGGATAACTTGACCATCTTGAGGATTTCCTGCAGTTAGAAACTTCTCCTGTGTTTCTTCATAAATCTGATCATTGCCTGGTGCCAGATCTGAGAGAAAGCAGATACTAGGTTGTCACCTAAGCAGATCAATCCAACTTAAAGTACCATACCAACAGAAGAAGTGTTTTACCAAGTATTCCCATATCGTATTTGCCTTCTTTCTTGTCCTTTCGATCAAGTAGTCAAAATTGTCTGTGAAGTACTGGAAGAGAGAGTTCTGTTTGTGCACCTCCAGGCCCAGTATCCGGTTGAGAAACTTTGTGATATTGCAGTCTAAAACAAACAGGAGTCACATGATGTGGGGAGATATGTTTATGTTTGTGATTAGCATGTGAGGAAATATGTCATGTATGTACAAAACAAATGCGACACGTCTCTTGTGGAAATCTTACCTTTTCAGTGTTGATGCCTGCCGTGACTGACTGCATAGCATTCCCACATCCATCATACCGTGCTTCATGTCTAAGATTAGAAGGCATTGGTGAGATCATGGTTCTACCTGATCCACATCTTAAAGCAACGCACAAAACCCATTTACCTGTGAAGAACATGGCATCACCGCCAGGATAGTTCTTTGGAGGGGGTACCTTGCTTTCGATCTGACCTAGGATGGCTTTGGTTATCTTATCTAGAGCTTTGGTGCCATACTAAGAGGAACAGCAAAAACAGACCAAGGATTAGTCCATGATATATCTTAGTATTTTTTTTGAGCAGTTTCACTGTTCTATAACAGATACTCACTTTATTTTCAAAGTTGTATTTGCTAAGGTCTCTAGACTCTGTGGCCCTCCTGTCACCATGAGTCAGAGCTCCCTGTGAAATGCAAATACGTTGGTTAGGACCAAAGTAGTGAATTGAACACAAAGGTATATGTGAGAAATACGAAGTAGAAGTGGAGTGAGGAGAGTTTTTTTTTTACATTTTCTTTAGTTCCAATATCTTTACAACAATGACCTATAATTTTAAGAGTTCACCATGTGAAACACAATGGTGCAGTCAGAACAAAAGAAAGATTTTGTAAAACATTACTTTAAAACAGCGTTAAAAGTATTTTATTTAAAATAAATGAGAAAATAATGTCATATACTACTGTTCAAATGTTTTTTAAAGGAGTTTCTTATGCTTAGCAATACTGGCAACTGGCAAATATTTTTTGTCACATACTTTTATCAGGATACTTTGATAAATAAAAAGTAAAAAACAACAATAGCATTTATTCAAAATACAAATCTTTTCTAACAATATAAGTGTTTGCCATCTCTTTTTATCTATTTATCGCATCCTTGCTGAATAAAAGTGTGCATTTCTTTCAAAAAATAAAGAATACAAATTTACTCACCACAAACTTTTTGAATGGTAGTGTATATTGTTAAAAATATTTCTATTTTTAATAAATGCTGTTCTTTTTAAATGTTTTATTCATCAATGAATCCTGAAAAAAAGTATCACAGGTTCCAAAACATTACAATTTCCAGATTTTTCCAATTTCTGATAATAAATCAGCATATTAGAATGATTTCTGAAGGATCTTGTGACACTGAAGACTGGATTAATGATGCTGAAAATTCAGCTTTGCATCGCAGGAATAGATGCGATTTGAATGTATACTAAAAATAGAAAAATGTTATTTTACATCGTAATAATGTGTTTTAACGGTTTGATCAAATAAATGCAGCTTTGTTGAGCATAAGAGCCCCTTTATTAAAACAATAGTTCTGATTTTGAACAGCAGTATATATTAGTATTTACAATTTTTACATTACTGAGAAATGGAAGAGTGAACATGTCAGGGACGCACCAGACTCTCCAGCCTCTTTGCAACGATGGATGCAAATCGTCGCCGCCTGCCAGTTCGAGATCAGGAAGATGTACTCGTGCCGTGACCTGATTGGAACGATGAGTGCGACCTGAAGAACAGAGAGTGTTGTCAGCTAGTTGTTGTGGTGCAGTGACACTCTTTATGGGAAGAGAGCTTTGATCATAGAGGTTGTGGCTGGGTGATGCAGGTAGACTGTCCCACTTAATATATACAAAATAACTAGTGCATGGCCACAAACTTAATTGGTAGACATGAGGTAATGCCGCCTACTCACCAAACTGCTGAATGGCCCTGTCTGCACTCCAAGGCAGCTCCAGGGTCATGTGAACCCTGCGCGACGCTGATTCTTCACCCTTCTGTCGGCCTGAAGCGAGATCCCAGAACTGGCCGCTTCTGATATGATGGCTACCAACTGAAGGAGTACAGTAAGGTATTACTGGATGCAGCAAAGAATCAGAAAAGAATGATTGGTGGTTTCCTCTGAGATCTACCTTCTCTCCATTCATGAAGCGATCTTTCTCTTGATGTTGATTTGGTCGATGGTGTGGCTCTGCTCAGCGCGGGATTCGTGAACGGACGCTGCCGTCCGGTCGACGCACCACTCGGCCTTTACGCCTGTCATCTGGGCACACACACAAAAGAATGTTTAGTGCTCGACACAACCTTGCTTATGAGGTGTAGCTATGTATAGGAATATGAATACATAAATAATGACCTCTGATACTTGTTCTGGACCTCCAAATTTATCAATGAGCTCATCCAGTGTGTTAAGAGGTAGTTCTTTTCCCAGCTCAGCGATCTTGTTGAGAAGCCCTTGTTTCTTCTCCTCCTCTAACCGCAAGAAAGATGAAAGTGAAGATCAATTGCTTTTGCTTACTTCAAGGTGCTGTGAAAATCATCAGGATGTAGGGCTGTCAAAATGGCTGAGAAACTAAATTCAAATTCCGTACTTTTCATGTATATATAATTAATTAGGTTGCCTAAACGATTGAGAAACAAAGCACATCATGTATGTATATACAGTTTAATACAAAGGGCTGAAAACCAATCAATCACAAAAAGTATTTTATCATTTAAAACCAAAATCTTTTTTGACAGCCCTGTCAGGATATGGAATACACAGTTGCTCATAAAATACATTTGGTAGCCATTTGGTATTTGGTTTGGTCGACGAAGATCACATCGTCGTTGTTGTCTTGGACCGAGTCTGGCGAGGAGTTGGAGTCGCTGTCCAAGACGTCAGACTCTGTGCTGCTGTCGTCGCTGATGTTGATCACTCCCCCTATGTCAGTGCCGTGTCGGGGTTGCTTTGGCTGTCGTCCCCTTGGCTTACCTGCGGAAGAACGATCAATCAAATCTCAAGGGTAAAGGGGAAGACAGGCAATGTATGGATACTGATAATAAAGTGCGACGCGACTCACGTTTCCTCTTGTTCCCTGCCCCCTTTTCTCTCCTCTGCTTCTCTGACGGAAAGTGTTTAAGGACCAGCGACTGAAACACACCCCTGAGGAACACACAAACACATAATTGTGTAAAAAAGTGTTTTTGTGTAATGGCTTCAGGAAGAGATTATTATCACTTGTCACTAGGTTTCAGAATGATGCACGGCCTGTGAGATGACCACAGTAACGCATATTGAGAAACCTTTCTATCATTGTGAAACTGCAAGAGCAACTACTTTGGAAAGAATTAGTCATAAAGTGTCCATATATTTCAGAAAGGTTTCAGTGATGCCCAAAATTGACTTACTCGGCAGCAGAGACAAATCTGTCCAAGTGTCCGCTGCTTTGTCAAGGACTTCTCTGGTTCGAGCCTCACCTGTTGACTGTAGTCCTATCACGACACACTAGAGAGTGAAGAAGAAGAAGAAGAAGAAGAAGAAAGGTGTAAAATGCCTACAGCAACACAAATAATCATCAGAGAAAGTTCGGGGTCACTGATCTGACTGACCTTCCTGCTTCTAGCTCCTTTTTGGCCAGTTCCACCAGGCACCGAACCTTGCGGCGATGCAGAGGTATTTAAAAAAACGCTGGTGGGATGACCAAAACTGACCCCACAGGGACTTCCTGAACTCATGCAGAGTTCGTCAGCGGCCTGCATGAACTCAGCCAAAGCTTCCGCCCACTGCAAACGAGATAACAGATTTGGGTGTCAGATATGCACACACAGTAGGGATGTTACGGTACCAAAAAATCTAGTACATAATGCTCAATACCACAGGAAAAAATAATAATACTCAAACATTATCTCAAAAACACAATAGTGGCACTTGGCCTTCAAATAACTGGCGCATGCACATGCAACTTTACTGTTTTAATTCACTGACATACTGGCAGGCCGAAATGATTACTTTTTTTTAAACCATTAAGATAAGCAACAACTATTTGAGCCAGCAATATTAGCCAATAATGTTAATAAGGGCTAATCTTCAGATGGATACATAACGAATAAACATGCTGTCAAACAGTCACTAACTAGTAACAATTTAGTATTAGTAACAAACCCATTGAGTGACCAGAATGCACCTTTAAATAACTGTCATAATGGTATTAGTATTGCATTGTATCTGAAGCCACTTTGTGTGGCAAACAGTCTTTATTCACTGAAAATCTCTGCTGTAACTTTATAATTTCAGGGGAAGGCAGTCAGTGAATAGATACATTTTTAGTCTTACACTAGCTTCAGAAGGCTTTTTCTTACACATTACTTCAGAACACCTTTATTAACCCCGGGAGCTGAGTGGAGCACTTTTAATGAAGGATGAACACACTTTTCTGGGGTTTAAAATCTCAGCATTCATTCATTGCCATTATAAAGCAGTGGAAGAGCCATAACATTTTTGTAATATAACTACGATTGTATTCTTCTGAAAGAATAAAGTCGTATATACCCAGAATGGCTTGACGGAGAGAGTAAATCATGGGCTGACTTTACTTTTTGAGTGAACTACGCCTTTAATATAAGCAAGAGGAATCGTATTTTTGTAGTTCTTCTCATAACTCACAAGTTTAGCAGCTTTGTTGTACACAAGTTTAAAATCATCGTCCAGGCTGATCTCTTCGATGCGAAATGAGACTCCTGAGAAGCTGAGTTGGCGTGCGATGTACATCCCGCTGACCTTCATATCCATGGCAACAATCTCCATGGCCCCCACGCCCCTATGAGTGAAGAGCACATTCAGGTTACACATTCAAAAAGCACTGTTCTCATACTTGCCAGCCAACAAGTCCATGCTCCTCTACAAACCTCTCTCAATAGTGTGGAGGAAGTCTTCAAAGGTCCTGAAGGCGCCTCCCTCTCCCCAGATCCCCAGACGGCTCATGTGCAGATCATGTTCTTTGGCTCCGAGGCACCTGTGGCACTGGCATATACCACTCTGGCTGACGGCAACTTGTTCTGCAGATCCAGCACGGCTTTGCCCATCTTTGTGGATGTAGCATTTTTGGCTTTGTGGCATTCATCAAATATAATCTATGTCTATGGTTAAGGGTAAACCAACTTCACTGTTCACACTCGTATCACCCACATATTTTGCAGAGAGGGTTGTTAAAACAAAAAACAAAAAAAAGGTTAAAGAAAACCAGAAAGCAGAAGTTGCTATAGGCTTCATCTTAAAGAAAAAAAAGGATTTGCCAAATTGATTTTTACAATAAGAAATAAAAATAGTGTTAAACAAAATACCAGGACCAGAGAGGAGCGCGCGCGCCGGACTCCTGGCTCCTCCCACCACAATATATACATATATATATATTATGCACATGAAGGTGAAGGATACAACTCCATCAAAACCCGCTCTACACCAGTCTAAGATCTGCTTCAGACGCGCTCGGAGTTGGCGCGCCTGACTCTCCCGACATTAGTGCTGAGTAGGTCGCAAACAGGACCCTTCTGAGGTAGCTGTGTCTCCGTGACTTTATCTGGATGGAAAACAGTTCAAGTTAGGGACGCCTTGAGAAACGCTACGGGAAAGTCCAATGTGCATCACTGGAAACGTAATCTCCGTTAACAGGGCTGTCGTGATTGAGCCGCACAGTAATAGTGACCTTATTCAAGGCATGCACTTGTATATTGGTGCACCGATGTCTTGGAGATCTCTCTCGTCATATTTCAGGTCATTGGAGACGCTTGAACCTGGAGGAGAGATGAGGAGGATGAGGCATCGGATCTAGAGGCGGTCTTTGATGAGGAGTCAACGGTGCGAGTTTGCTAAGGCTTGACGATCTGGAGATCTCTTACCATAGTGCTTTCTTCCTTCCCTTTAAGAAGTTTTCTAGGATGATGCCAGCCACTGTGCGGCCTTTTGCCCACTCCGGCTCCGCCCCGATGAGGAAGCTGCCCGCTGGTTGTTCTGCAGAATTACTTCATGTTGCTGTAGAGCATTACAAACAAGTTCATGTTAATGAATACAAAGAATAAAATATTGCAAACAATCAGTCTGATGCCTTTGTGAGATTATGAGAGTTTGAGAAATACAGCTTTAATGAATTCTGTAGATTATATATATATATATATATATATATATATATATATATATATATATATATATATATATATATATATATATATATATATATATAGTGTAAAACAATAAATAATTCTTTAAAAAGATAAAATAATAAATAACACAAAATGACTCAATAAAACGTAAAAATGTAATAAGCAAATGCAGGATCTAAACATTTTAAAAATCCTTTCAATTAGTTACAAAAATAAAACATTACAATAAATATAAAAAAATTATATCATTTATAAATAATATAAATAATTTAAAATGCTTAAAATCATCAATCACAATTAAAAATACAATTAAATAAGTGAATAAATAAATACAAAATGAGGGATCGAAAATGTAGAATGTTTTGTGAATAGTGTCAAAGTTAAACAATACATATATGAAAACACACACATATATATTTGTTTTGTCAGATGCATAAGATACTTTGACTCTGTGTGAAAGAGTTCAGTTTGTTATTTTCTTTTAAGGTTTTGTTGTGCATATTGTTTAACTTATAATAGTTGTAGGAATTTCTTTTGTTCTGCTGAACACAAAGGAAGATGTTTTGAAGAAAGTTTGTAACCAGGCTGTTTTGGGTCACCATAGAATTAAAAATTTTTGGGTGAACTACTTGGGAGAAGAAAGGTAGGGGTACCTGGCAGGCGTAGATAATGGCCTCCAGCTGCAAGGCAGAGAGCTGGCCGCTGTTTATGGTGGTCTCTGGGATGGACAGGGTGTAGGTGATATCTGGAGGAGGCACGCTGGACAAAGTGTTGGTCTCCACCACTCTGTCTGGATGGGATATTCCCTATCTTGGCTAAGACGGCAAAAGAGAAACCGAAACGATATAAATCTTCCATAGGACACGCATAGCCATAAAATGCATACCAAAGATCAACGCTCACATTTAGAGGGCTTGTAGTCTGCATAGGTGTCGACATGACCTAGCTCCTCTGCCTCCTCCACCTCAACTTCCTCTTCCTCTTCTGGCTGTGTTTGGGGTCTCTGTTCAACACGTGATATGATTAGCATAGAGAAGAAAACACAAAGAGAAAAAGACTGAAAAATTACATGTCTAAGAAATAATATTTATATTTGCATAATTATATCATATATTATTATAATATATTTATAATAATATATTTGCTGAATTGCATTTTTAGTATACTAAAAAATAATTTAATAGATATAATATATAAACATACAAAATGTTATATATACACTACTACTACTACTAGTATTTCTAAAATTTCTAAAATGTATATTATTCAATAATATGTTTATTATTATTATCATCATTATTAAAAACACACCTGATAACCTCCTATAGGGGTATTAATGATGGCAGTGATGTCATCTAACGAAGCTTTAATCCTTTGAAACCCATTCGAATTCAACTGAAGAAGAAAAAGGGAAACAAAAGTTAACGCCAACAAAAAGATCACATGCTTTACTATCAGAGCGGGAACAAAGGTTCAGTTCATGGGTCGCCAATCACAGGTGTGGTTTCTCATAAGTACGGAAATAATATTCGCATGATTCCAAAACGGGCTGAAACCGTTAAGTTCAGCGTTGGCACGTGGAACGCAGTGCGTGTCAGGGATCGGTCTCACCTCTTGGACTGATGCTGGTGTCTTGATGTCCCATATCGTGGGCACGCCGAGGCATGTCAGTATTGATTAAGTTATTAGCGTGTATTCGGTTAAGGAGTCGGGTCGGAGGAGAGAAGATCGCAGATCATCCAGACAATGGAGGTCCTGAGAGAAAAGAAAAAAGAAAAGTAATTCACTAATTGCTGTTTTACTCGCAGCTGACCAGGTGCGGGCGAGGCAAACGGTTACGGATTTAACTAATAGCGTGATCGCGGAATGATCAAAAATCATACAATTGTTAACATTTGAAGATGTCGCGAAATGCATCAAATTTAGCATTGATTAAAGTCTCAGTGTGACGCTTATTGAACAGCTGTGAAGGATAATTAAAACAAAACAATAAATGCATATTACAAAAAACTAATAAAACAATAAAATTAATTAACGAATCTAAATTACTTCACGAAACACTGCATTATGGTTTGATTGTGAAGGACATGAGAGCATGTGTGTGTGGAAGGAAGGTATGAGGGATCTGAAGGGGTTTCGAGACGCTCCTCACACAGCCAAGACTTTCCAAGAACTCTTCACTGTTCGAGGAAAACCAGTGAGCGGTAAACAACCGAACTGGAGGGTGGCCAGGGGCCGCGCGGTATTCGATCCATTTCATTAATAGGAACCATTTTTCGTGCGCGAAGTCAGATTGGGGCTGACCTCAAACGAAGCTGTTTACGGTCTGATATAATCGCTCTCCTCACAATGCTTTAGATCCTTGTATTCCTTTCGCATGCACGCACACGAAGCTGTCACCAAACACATGCAGTCGAAGTTGTGTGGGTTTGTGATGTTAGATCGGTCACAGCAGTACGGGCGTGAGAACCTCGGAGCCCGTGTTTCCTTTCAAGTAAAGATGAAAAGTTTAAAATCAAATGCATGCTAGTTCTAATACTGAAAGCCACGCATTCAAAGTCATTGTACTTCTCTATACTTGATTAGAGAGATTATAGATATAGATTAAAGGCAGAGATGTGAAACTGAGAGTGAAAATTACGCCATCGTGCATCATTCTCTCTCTATCTAAGATCTCATCCTTTAAAAAAAAAAAAACTAAACAAAAACATTCCATTATTAAAAAACTCATATATATATATATGTATAAAACAATTTTTAAAAAGCACACACACATACATTATTTGATTATATACATTATATATTATATACATAATATACAAACACAGGAGACAAATATACAGATATTATGTAAACAAAAACATTTATTTTATATACAATTAATCATGATTAATATATATACACACACACACACACATATAGTTGTTTATATTTATGTTTATATATATATATATATATATATATATATATATATATATATATATACACTGTACATATATATATATACACTGTACATATATATATATATATACATACACACACACACCGTGTATACACACACACACACACACACACATACATATATATATATATATATATATATATATATATATATATATATATATATATATATATATATATATATATATAAAAATATAAACCTTTTTAGAAAGATGAAAATTTTCAGCAGTTTCCAACACTAGCAAAAGTCATATGCTAAATCACACCATAAGTAGTTGATTGTTTAAGCAACAGTCTGTTCCTGTCTCCCAGCAGCGGTTAAAGCTGTCTTTCCGCATTCAAATGATGTTGCTCATTGATTTCATTGTGCTGGGAAGTAGGATGAAGTGCTTGTGGAACACAGAATGACTTGACAACAGACAAAAACACATTTAGGTCCATATATAGAATGGCAACATTCCAGCAGGGGACCTGACAGAGACTGGATTCACTCCCACCGAAAACCCAAGAAGGTGCTGCCAAATCCAAGGGTTCGAAACCCGAGGTCACGACTCCGCCCATTTACTCTGATCAAACAGCCGCGATCGCGATTTGCTGTCAGAATCGTGGTCGTAACGTTTTTATGCTTGCTTTGAACTTCCGAGGAGACACGTTTGCAGAGCGCTGCCAAAAGGAACAAAGAGATCCCAGAAGTCGACTTGATTCCAATAAGAGAACATAAAAACCCTGCAGTCCTCTAAGGGGAATGACTTTGGATATTGTTTAGCAAATGGCAACAACATAATTTGACTTAGTACATTCTGGGGCAAACCACCGCAAGGAGACAAGGCGAGACTTCCTGGAAGGCCGGGCCGCCTCCTCTCTCTGCCTCTCCACTCCTTTTCTCCGCTGCTGAAACAGCAAACAGGATTCCCTCTGCTTCAGGATGACAGAGTGCCATCGGATTGATGAATGTTATTAATATTACTTTCCCTGAAACCGGTTTGCTTAAACGGAACTTCAGTATAAAAAATAAAATAAAATGTACTGATTTAGCATTTGTTAAAAAAACAAAAGATGTTGAAGAATAACTAAGAAATTAGATCTTGTTCCTTTTTAACAGACTTATGATAAAGATGAATATAGATGTACGTTATAAAAATTCACGAAAAGGAATTAACTCCACTCTACCTGCCAAGCGACCTTACATGAACTCACTGACCTCGGCCAAATGAGACCATCTTTTGTTCCTGAGCAGAGACGGTGGATGTTTGCCAGACTAAATTGAGCCCTTTTTCATGATCACGGAGTAAAATACCTGCAGATACACACAGTGAGAGAGGTTTGAGGCTCGTTTTCCAATCTTCCCGCTCAATCCATCATGCTTCTGAGTTTTCTTTGAACCTTTATGTACTTATTAACTAAACTAATCGAGACATTTCGCAGAGATGGTTAAGTCTAGTCTTTTGCGCCATGCACTTAAAACCTTCACCAGTGACACCATGTAAGATAAAAAATTTCACGCAAGAAAAAACAACCATTTGCATTATGCAAAACCACGCGACAACAGCGAGTGACCAATTTAATGCAGCTTTTTGTGTTAAAACTTCATGGTCATCAATTCTTATCAAAACGATATCAGTTACTATTAATCGCGCTCAAAATAAACGTTTTTGTTTATATAGCATGCGTGTTTGGACTGCTTATATTTATTATCATACTGTATACAAAAAAACGCAGACGATATATTTCCATGCATTTATGTGTATATATTTCTATTAATATAAATTATATTTAATATATATAAACGTAACGTATCTTAAATATTTCCATGCATTTGCGTATACTATAATACTAATACAAAATGCTATAAAATCTGCTCTATTTCAGATGCAGTTAATCACAATTAATCGCTTTGACTGCACTAATTGAACCCAGTGTTTGAAGAAGTTACTTTGGAAATGTAACAGATTACAAGTAATAAGTAGTGTAACTATTTCAATTGCTTTTAATTAGTTATGTGACTGATTATATTTGATTAGTTTTTAAAATTTCAAATGTTTTTAACTGTTAAATATTTTAAACATTTAAAGCAGTAAAGAGTTAGCCTTACAATACTCACCCTTATCGCTTGAATTAATTAATATTATTATAAGGTTTTAACTTTTAAGCGCGTATTTTTCTGCATTTTTTTAGGTTGTTCTGAAGTAAATATAGATTGAAATCATAAGACATAGGTTGCTATGAAAATCAAAACTTCCTACGACAGAAACATTTGCTAACAAAGCCTTAAAAAAGGTACAAAATTTTGTAATTGCAAATAAAACAGTTATCTATCGCTACGTGTCCCAAAACCTGAAACACTGCTTGAAACCCCCTATTCATAGTTTAGATGACTGACTATATGCATGCTTTTAGTCCCTATTTATTGTAATTTTCAAGTTTTAAATCATTTGGAGATCACTGGCGAGTGTTTGCAGCAGGAGTACCTTTCTGATCAGAAGTAAGCATCAAAATATTTGTGAGTTGCAACATTACGCTTTACGTTAATGTTTTAATACTGCCATTGTTACTTCTTGAGCAATGTGTCTAATACAGTCACTTCTGCATTTACAGGACTGCAATGCGGCGCTTAAAGAAGGCACATAAATGGAGGAAAATCTTTCCATCCATCCTAAATCCCGCACCACTGTTTCATCTACAGCGCAGGCTGACCTGAACTCCATAACCTCAGAAGACAAATCTCACGAGGCTCGGCTACTTTTCCAGCCTTGTGAACGGACAATTTCAGTTCTGTTTGGTTTTGGATGCGGTGCTGCGTAAACCAAGGCTTCTTTGAAGACTGCTGAGGTGTCTGTTTTGGGCTGGGGTGAACTGGGCAAAAGCTTTTTTTCTCTTTCCATTTGGCACAGCGCCACCGTGGCATTGTCAGTACCTAACATTTAACGACCAAAAGCTGACGGCAGAAATGGCAAAGCTCATTTCAATTTACTGCAAAAAAAAAAAAAAAGCTGCTTTGAAAATCATTGCTGGGGGAAATATTGACAGACCTCGTAGAGATGAGGTGGCAGCGATCGTCTGTGGGGACCACAGAAATGCACATCATTTACTGTAAGCCTGTGCAAATGTTTCCTGTATGAAATATAAGGAAAAAAAAAATGCACCTGACAGACGAGCTGGTGTGAGACTGAGCGAAGCTGGCGTGAAATCACACACACAAACATCTCCTGACACTCCCAGCACTGTAATAAAGAGCTCATTATTACGACAGTGTGTCAGGTTTCACTCCATAGCGTGACACTTATTGAACCTTCCCAACCAGCACTGACGGGAAAATCTGCAGACGAGCCTGAAGCGTCACTGCCAGCTTCCTGATGTCTTTTTTATGTCCTATTTGTCTTGTTGGGGAGGAGGAAGATAAGGATCAAGGACAGCGAGTTACAAAAAAAAAAATCACAAAGGAAAGGAGAAATAAAATTAAAGACGTAACAAAAAAGAGATAAAGACATAAGCCTCTAATAAAGTCATGTAAAACCAAAAGGCAAAAGAAAAAACAAAAAATAGCAAACTTAGAAAGAAGGTAAAAATTGAGAGAAAGATGGCAAGCGGAAATAAAAACACAAAGAAAAAGAATAACTGAAACTACAAGAAACATGCATAAAGACAGAAAGAGAAAGAGAGAGAGGAGAGAGAAAGTAAAATGAATGATGGTAGACAATCAACCAAAAGCAAACAAATGAAAAGATCAAACAAACAATGGAAAGATAAAAAGGAAAAAAGAAACGGATGAATGGACAAAAGAACAAACAGAAGAAGTGTGAAAAGGTGAACGATGGCTAACCTAAAGAAAGAGAGAGCGGACACATTAATAAAGAACGACAAACAAATGAAAGAGTGACAAACAAAACAGACAAATTAAATAAATGGTAGGAATGAAACAGATAAATGAAAGAATAAACAAAAGAAACACATTAAATAAATGAAAAAAAAAAGCCTGAAAGAACAGATAAACAATGGCTAGTCTAAAGAGAGAAGAGAAAGACCAGACAAGTGACAGGACAGACTAATTTAAGACTGTTGACAAACAAAAGACCTGTCCAATGACTGCAAAAGCCTTGAGAAAGAGGACGAATGAAAGAAGGCACAAGAGAAGGAACCATTTAAAGAGCGGACAGACAAAAGCAAAAGAAATCTCAAGAAAGAGAGAACAGATCGATAAAAAGGATGGACAAACCAAACAGACAAATGAAAGAACAGACAGCTGACCTAGAAACACGCTAACGTAAAATAGAGAAAAAGTAGAAGGAGGAAATCTGAACACAAGGAAGATGTGGCGCATGTCAGTTTGGGAAGCGAGGACTCATTGTGCCTCAACAACACTTTTTACATCACACTGTTCCCGTAAAGAGACGAGCGTGACCCGCCTCAGGCTCAAACCCTTCAGACCTCCACTAAAAATCATGGTTTATCCACTTCCTGAGACTGACTTCACAATCATTAGAGCTGTTAACAGCAGAGAGGTTTCTAAATGAGAAACCGTAACGCGCTCACGCGAAGAAAGGAGCAATTATATCCAAGAATCACCTGCCTGCACCTCTTACTGGAAGCCAGCTTTCGCCTTTGTCATGCTTTCTGTTGCCAGTCAGTTTGAATGATGCTTGTAAGTGCAAAAATATCAATCTAGAACTTTTTCTAAAAACTATTTACATCGTGTACCATTTTTGTAACGTATCTATACGTATATAAATGTGCTAACACATAAGTGAGTCATTTGTTAACATTAGTTCATCTATTAACACATAAACAAGCAATGAACAATCCATTTATTACAGTATTTATTCATCTTTGTTAATAAAAATAGTTGCTCATTGTGAGTTCGTGTTAGTTCACAAAAAGAAATGTATTTATAAATGTATATATAATACTTAATATGATCAACTATACATAACTAAATATATGTAGATATTAAATATATTTAAATGTAAAGTATTTATGTTTATATACATTTAACTTTAGAAATATATAAATGCATATATAATATTTAAATAATGATGTTATTAAATAAATGTGAAATACATATCATATTTAAATATATATATATAAACATTGTATAATTATATATTAAGTAATGTACCATAAATCTAAAAATTAAATAAATACACGAAAAGTGCAAAATAAAGAGAAAAAAATATTATTGCAATATGTATGTTAATGTATATTATTTGCATTATTTATTTACATACATATATATTTTTAGCCATACATACTATTTTTCTCAAGTAAAAAATACATATTTCTCCTCCGTATATAACTTACTGTACTATTCAAAGCAAAGCCATACTGCAGTGACTTCTAGCCAACACTGAGATGACGACTGCAAACAAACGCATTATTAAAAGAAACTAAAAAGCTGACAGCTGGGCCACAGATGGCAGATCTTCTGACTACAAGAAGAGTGATGAAATCCACTTTCTTATGATTCAGAAAATAATCGAGAAACCAGTAGGCACCAGAAGCGTCCTCCTTGGGGGCAATCAGAGCCTGAATCTCTCCCCGTCAACAACGTACTCTCCTTCAAAGGCTCACGTTAAAAGTTGCTCCCAGGCTCTGTAGGCGGAGGAGCGTCCCAGCTGTACATAAAACCGAGTCCCAAAACTGCATGAGTGATATGGGTCCAAGTCACTATCATTCACCTCCTGGAGACGACAGACGTTTCCATGCTGCAGTGCGCTCAGGGCAGCGCTGCAGCATTCCCGGAGGACTATGAAAAGGGCCTCCACGATACATTGCTGTTGATAGACCCCCGCGCTTCTAGTGAGTCACTGATAGGTAAATGCTGCAGGAGGATTACTCGCTGGCACATTGTGGCTGAGCTCCCCAATGCCAAAGGTGGCTGAGAGGAGGGGAGCTGAGCTGTGGGAGGAGGAGAGAGCTTTGAAATGATGTTTAGTTGGTAAGTGACTAGAGTTACTGTGGCAGTCAGGCCCTCTTTACAGCACATGAGTGTATGCTCAACCGCCATTCAGAGGTAAACAGTGCAGCTTCTGCGCCTCTCAGAGCTCTCACGGCGGCTGCACTTGATCTGCGACACTGGGCAGATCATTATTTAATGATTACGTCACGTTTGCTAGCCAGCTGAGCGGCGCTTCTCCTGTCCGGGAGCTCTGGCCTTCGCATTATCACTATGAATGGAAACGCAATCAGGCCGTAGTCGCTTGACGGCCGGATGAGTTAAGCGCCGTGATTTTAATGCGCGACGCCGTAATTGGTCGCTTTACCTAAAAATGCATCTGAAACACCTGCCCGCTTCTTTTACGAAAGAAAGCGACTTAACGCCACGCTCTGAGCGGAGACTAATCGTGGCTTGAGATGCCGCCAGTGTTGAGATCGACAGCCTTGAGGCATACATCACGCCGTAAGTAGCGATGACTACCTTTGGCTCTGCGAGGCAGAGCTACTACTGATGTGGCATAGATATACTGCAAACATGGTTGATTATGTAGAGCTGAAGTCACGGTTAATATCTTCACTGGAGGGAGGCGGTTGTCGAGAAAGATTTGCCGCACACCTGCTCTAACAAAAGAAAATTTCATGATTTGAATAACAATGCAGAAGTAGCCTTTGTGTTCATCAGCACTTGATTTGTTATGTAGTATATATATATATATATATATATATATATATATATATATATATGAAAAAATCTGAATCTGTAAAAACACAAAATATAAATAAATAAATATATATATATTTATCAAAAGTAATATCTCTACATTTTATTTTATGTAAAAACGTAAACTAAAAAACCTAAATATATACAATTTGTATATGTTGAGATTATACAGTGCATGTGTATTGCTATTAGAATAAAGAGCTATATTAGGGAATCTTGGATTTTGTCGATATTCGATATGCCGATATTTTTAACTAATTGTGGCCGATACTGATGCCGGCGTATTTCCTATTATTTGGAAATAAAGTCCTCCTGTGCAGAAATGATAAACTAATCTACACATTACTCTCAACTTTTGAAAGCGTCATTTCTGTCGTGCTTCTCACCAATTCGTCATCAATACAAAACAGTCAGTCAAATAGAGATCATCTTTGTGAGATAGAGGCCACACTGCAGCCAGTCAATCTAGCACCCTGAGCACAGGTGA